>NW_024882933.1:0-164055 GCF_019059575.1 Amphibalanus amphitrite
GCTACTGCTTCTCGATGAACAACACAGTGTGGCCGAAATTTTTAAATCGGACCATAAACAAAGATTCTACAGGGTACGGGACTAAAATTAACGTGTTAAAGTGACCTTGACCTTGACCTTGACCTATGACCTTGACCTCGGATTGTTTCCAATGTCTACTGCTTCTCAATGAGGGAACACAGTGGTGGCCGAAATTTTCCGATAGCTCCAAAAATGAAGATTTTATAGGGTACGGCGATTTGTAGTGACCTTGACCTTGACCTATGACCTTGACCTCGGTTTTTTTCAATGTGCTTCTGCTTCTCGATGAGACGAACACACTGGTGGTCGAATTTTTCAAATCGGACCATACAAAGATTTCACGGGTACGCAGTATTTTGACCTCTCAAGGTCAAACGGTTTGACCTAGGAAAAAAAGGTCACCATTTTCGAACTCAGCGTGCCATGGGCTATCTGTATGCCAATTTTGAGCGAAATCATTACTCGAATTTGAATCCGAATTTTAACGTTTAAAGTGACCTTGACCTTGACCTATGACCTTGACCTCGGATTTTTTCGAATGTGCTACTGCTTCTCGATGAGACGAACACAGTGGTGGCTGAAATTTTCCGATAGCTCCAAAAATGAAGATTTTATAGGGTACGGGGACTAAAATTAACGTTTAAAGTGACCTTGACCTTGACCTATGACGTTGACCTCGGATTTTTTCGAATGTGCTACTGCTTCTCGATGAGACGAACACAGTGGTGGCCGAAATTTTCAAATCGGACCATAAACAAAGATTCTACAGGGTACGGGGTCTAAAATTAACGTTTAAAGTGACCTTGACCTTGACCTATGACCTTGACCTCGGATTTTTTCAAATGTGCTACTGCTTCTCGATGAGACGAACACAGTGGTGGCCGAAATTTTCACATCGGACCATAAACAAAGATTCTACAGGGTACGGGGACTAAAATTAACGTTTAAAGTGACCTTGACCTTGACCTCGGATTTTTTCGAACGTGCTACTGCTTCTCGATGAGACGAACACAGTGGTGGCCGAACTTTTCAAATCGGACCATAAACAAAGATTCTACAGGGTACGGGGACTAAAATTACTTTTAAAGTGACCTTGACCTTGACCTATGACCTTGACCTCGGATTTTTTCGAATGTGCTACTGTTTCTCGATGAGAAGAACACAGTGGTGGCCGAAATTTTTAACTCGGACCATAAACAAAGATTCTACAGGGTACGGGGACTAAAATTAACGTTTAAAGTGACCTTGACCTTGACCTATGACCTTGACCTCGGATTTTTTCGAATGTACTACTGCTTCTCGATGAGACGAACACAGTGGTGGCCGAAATTTTTAACTCGGACCATAAACAAAGATTCTACAGGGTACGGGGACTAAAATTAACGTTTAAAGTGACCCTGACCTTGACCTATGACCTTGACCTCGGATTTTTTCGAATGTGCTGCTGCTTCTCGATGAGACGAACACAGTGGTGGCCGAAATTTTCAAATCGGACCATAAACACAGATTCTACAGGGTACGGGGACTAAAACTAACGTTTAAAGTGACCTTGACCTTGACCTATGACCTTGACCTCGGATTTTTTCAAATGTGCTACTGCTTCTCGATGAGACGAACACAGTGGTGGCCGAAATTTTCAAATCGGACCATAAACAAAGATTCTACAGGGTACGGGGACTAAAATTAACGTTTAAAGTGACCTTCACCTTGACCTATGACCTTGACCTCCGATTTTTTTTTCGAATGTGCCACTGCTTCTCGATGAGACGAACACAGTGGTGGCCGAAATTTTTAAATCGGACCATAAACAAAGATTCTACAGGGTACGGGGATTAAAATTAACGTTTAAAGTGACCTTGACCTTGACCTATGACCTTGACCTCGGATTTTTTCAAATGTGCTACTGCTTCTCGATGAGACGAACACAGTGCTGGCCGAAATTTTTAAATCGGACCATAAACAAAGATTCTACAGGGTACGGGGATTAAAATTAGCGTTTAAAGTGACCTTGACCTTGACCTATGACCTTGACCTCGGATTTTTTCGAATGTGCTACTGCTTCTCGATGAGACGAACACAGTGGTGGCCGAAATTTTCAAATCGGACCATAAACAAAGATTCTACAGGGTACGGGGACTAAAATTAACGTTTAAAGTGACCTTGACCTTGACCTATGACCTTGACCTCAGATTTTTTTCAAATATGCTACTGCTTCTCGATGAGACGAACACAGTGGTGGCCGAAATTTTTAAATCGGACCATAAACAAAGATTCTACAGGGTACGGGGACTAAAATTAACGTTTAAAGTGACCTTGACCTTGACCTATGACCTTGACCTCGGATTTTTTCAAATGTGCTACTGCTTCTCGATGAGACGAACACAGTGGTGGCCGAAATTTTTAATTCAGACCATAAACAAAGATTCTACAGGGTACGGGGACTAAAATTAACGTTTAAAGTGACCTTGACCTTGACCTATGACCTTGACCTCGGATTTTTTCGAATGTGCTACTGCTTCTCGATGAGACGAACACAGTGGTGGCCGAAATTTTCAAATCGGACCATAAACAAAGATTCTACAGGGTACGGGGACTAAAATTAACGTTTAAAGTGACCTTGACCTTGACCTATGACCTTGACCTCGGATTTTTTCGAATGTGCTACTGCTTCTCGATGAGACGAACACAGTGGTGGCCGAAATTTTCAAATCGGACCATAAACAAAGATTCTACAGGGTACGGGGACTAAAATTAACGTTTAAAGTGACCTTGACCTTGACCTATGACCTTGACCTCAGATTTTTTCAAATGTGCTACTGCTTCTTGATGAGACGAACACAGTGGTGGCCGAAATTTTCAAGTCGGACCATAAACAAAGATTCTACAGGGTACGGGGACTAAAATTAACGTTTAAAGTGACCTTGACCTTGACCTATGACATTGACCTCGGATTTTTTCAAATGTGCTACTGCTTCTCGATGAGACGAACACAGTGGTGGCCGAAATTTTCCGATAGCTCCAAAAATGAAGATTTTATAGGGTACGGCGATTTTTAAAGTGACCTTGACCTCGGATTTTTTTGAATGTGCTACTGCTTCTCGATGAGACGAACACACTGGTGGTCGAATTTTTCAAATCAGACCATAAACAAAGATTCTACAGGGTACGCAGTATTTTGACCTCTCAAGGTCAAACGGTTTGACCTAGGAAAAAAAGGTCACCATTTTCGAACTCAGCGTGCCATTGGCTATCTGTATGCCAATTTTGAGCGAAATCATTACTCGAATTTGAATCCGAATACGAATACGACGCTAACTTTATGGACATCTACTCATGACTCATGAGACGTCGATGTCTAGGACCGGCCGACTTGGGCCTTGGGGGCCTATCCCTGCCTCCTACGCATGTCAAAATGAAAATAAAACAAGGCAAGTGAAAACACCAGTCAAGGCAAAAAAGGTAAAATAAAGAAAAACAGTCCAGTAAGCAGTAAATACAAATAATTCACGGAACAGCCCAACTTACGTGGTTACTCCGCAATGTGTCGAAAAAGAAGGAAGTAGGAAATGGCGTAGTGCTGTAATAGCTTGAACAGAAAATAATTTTGTCAAAGTTTATTTTCCTCGTATAATTTCACTTTTAGAAAGTTACTCGAATATTATTTGTTTAATAATTTTAAAATAAATATAAACAAAATATTCATTTACATTCAATCAAATATTACATATTGTCCTCTACGGTTGCCATGGAAACTGACACTGCTTGTTTACAAAATGTGATACTGGCGCACCATGCGCCAATTAAGGGTACTGAGTGGGAAGAAGTGGGTGGGATAAAATAAATTGTTTTTAATTATAGTCGCTCATGCGAAGTAAATGTCAAACAAATATTAGCTGCACTATTATTGTTTGGAGCTTACCCACTAATTTCCATCTCATTCTCATTACCGTGAAGTAGGTTCTATCAGCAACATTTTGCCTGGCTAGGTCCCTTTTTCTGAAGGTGTGTACCTACCTAACCTACATGTAAATGATTTATTTTAGGCTGTTATCCTTTTGTTTATCCATTTTTTGAATTTTTACCCAGCATGACAATTTTCCAGTGAGAAAAAATGCTGAATGCTTGCCGTCTGATTGATCAATGCCCATGAACTTTGGTTGATCAAATAATTGGAATTATATTCAGTTACATGCTTTTTTGTATTTAAGGGAGACCAGTTAGAACTTAGAAGTGTGCAGTACATCAGCCAATCAGGATGGCAGCAGTAGCTGAGGAGGCCCCTGCTGTTGGGGCACTTGACGCACCTGAGACTGACGAAGAGCATGCTGCGGAAGACGGCAAGAAGACCATCATCTCGCTGGGCGAGCTGGTCGACCTGGCTCTCTGCACCCCAGAGGTATGGTGGACATGTAACTCTGCAGGAGCACTGCCAAGTTCCATTAATGTTTATGCTGTGCAATTTATTTGCTGTAAAACATGCAATTCAATAGGTTAGTCAATGTGAGCGCCTGCCTCCACATTATGTATCTGACAGCCCTCATGATTCCCCTTGCAGCCGGGAGCAGTGAACTTCAACCTGCTGCGGGCTGTGCTGCATGCCCTTGTCCAGCGGCTGGACCTGGTCGACATCAAGGCTGAGATCCTGGACGAGGACACTGACAATGTGTTCTCTCAGATTGTAAGCAGGAAAAGAATGATGACAGGCAGACTGGACTGAACCTGAGAAGAGAAGGAAGGTCCATTTGTCATAACTAAGGGAGCCAGTTTGTCTGAGGGACAACTGCAAGGGATTCAAATTAACCACTGAGTGTTTAATGGCTTAGTTTTGTCGTTCTTGGATTGATAAATTACAGGTTTGTAGTTGGTACAATATATACACCCTCAATATCACGCGTCTCGCCCTCTCTACTTTCCACTGTATCTTATTTCCCGCCTCCACGTACGTTTCTCAGATGGAGAATGCGGAGAAGCTGGGACTGAAGGACATGCGAGCGCGCCAGTCGGGCAGCGCCCGGGCCTCGGACGGCGAGAAGTCTCAGCGGAGAGGTGAGCCGACCCAGCACGGTCACCGCCGCGAACACGATGCAGTGCGGGGGGGGGGGAGACCGCTACGACCGAGTTATGGACGGGAGGGTACTGTCGCCTTTATGTTTGTAGGCTGTTCGCTCCTTTGATCCTTTCCGATAAATTGTTAAACGATTATTTTCCTTGAATGAAGTTGGCTTTTAATTGAACATATTAAGTCAGGATTTGCTTATTTTTTCTCGGTCGTGTCAAACTATCGCCCCTTCCATCAGATGCCGCGGCTCCCAGCGGCCACCGCTATCAGCTGGCACTGTTCAGCTCCGCTGTACGCCGGCAGCCATTCGTCTGTAGTCCCCCGCGGCTGCACGCTGACGCCCCTCCCTCGGCTCTGTACAGGCGAGTCCAAGGAGCGGCGCCGCCACAAGTCGCGCCGCTCGGACCGCTCCCGCGGCGGATCCTCGCGGCGCGGCTCCTCGGAGCGCGCTCCGTCCCACTCCGCGGCCGGCGACGAGCAGCGGCCGGCGGCCGGCGCCCCCGGCTCGGGCGCCGCGCCACCGGCCGCGCCCTCGGGCGGCGCGCGGCGCAGTCGGAGCGGCAGCGGCGCGGCCGGCGCCGGCAGCGGCGCCGAGCACTCGGACGAGTTCGAGGACGTGCGGGAGACGTTCTGCCCGCCGGACTCTGCCGGCCACCCGGACGTGGCCCGCTCGCGGTCGCTCTCCGGTCAGCGCGTGTTGGCTGAGGACGGCGAGGTGACGGCGGAGACGGCCGGCTCGGCGGGCTCTCGGCGCGCCTCCTCCAGCGGGCCGCGCCGCTCGGCCTCCGCGGAGGGACGCGCCGAGCCGGCCGAGGGAGAGGGAGAGCCGGCCGAGGGAGCCGGAGCGCCCTCCGAGTCACACCGGCTCAGCAGGGACCGACGGAGCTCCTCTGACTCACTGTGAGTGGCCGAGTCACTGACTCACCATCAGTGGCCGGAGAGACTGATCTCTGGGCTGACTGTATTGGGCTGTCTGTATGTGTTCATAGTGGGACTCTCTAGGCTGATTGTAATGGGGCAGCTGTGTGTTACTGCTGGGACTAACTGGGCTAGGTGGGATCGGGAATATTGTGTGTGCTAATTGCTGAGACTGTGGCTGTCTGTATTTACCAGGGTGGATCATCGTTTCTGCTGCAGGTAGGATAAAAATGTCAGGCTCCACCAGCTGGCGACGGTGGTTGCGTGGCCAGTGCGGATCTGGGTTGCCTTTTGTTTGCCATGAAATAGTGCAATACACATTTGCATTTAAGGTGGTCTGTGTGGCGATTGTCGCATCAGTCTTTCCTGTTATCCCTCTCCTCACACCCGTCATGACCTGACCTCTGACCTCTCCCCTCCCCTCCCGTCCCCCTCAGCGGCCTGACCTGACCTCTTCCCTCCCCTCCCCTCCCATCCTCTCAGCGGTCTGTCCAGCGGCCTGTCGAGCGCCTCGGACTCGGAGTCTCGCGCTCGCCAGGGCAGCCGCAAGGCCACGCTCTCAGAGCTGGCTTCGGAGCGTCTGCGCCGCTCCGGACGCCAGTCGGCCGTCTCCATCAGCTCCAACATAGAGGGCACGGCCGTGCTCTCAGACTACACCAACCTGGACCGGCTGGAGAAAAAGGTGCTGATGATAGGGGCCGGGGAGAGCGAGAGCGAGGGGCTGTGGCGGGGAGAGGGGGCGACTGAGAGCTGAGAACACAGGGAGGATGCACGCAAGACCCATTTATGTGTAAAGGTATACGGATTCTTAGGAGACCCTCATTCCTCATTTTGTCCTTCATATACCTTGTATTCTATTCCTCATTGCGCTTTAAATATTCCCTCAATAGATCTCCTCGCCTTGCATTCCCCATCCTAGCCAGTGACCACACCTCCTACTAAACCCTATCCATTATCTCCTCCCAAGTCTCGATCTGGGCTTCGTTTCGTTTCGTTTCGGGCTTCGCCTTACGTCTCGATCCTCGTCCGTCCACATTCCTGCCAATTCCCTCCTACCCTGACCTCCCGTCCCCCTCCCGCGCCGCTGCTCCTGTTGCCAGATGGCCGACATACAGCAGAAGATGGAGACCCTGGAGCTGGCGGACATGCTGCCCAAAGTGCGGGAGCTGCAGAAGGCCATCACCGGTTCCCAGGAGGACGTGCAGGGTCAGACACCGGGGAGGGGAGTGTTGGGGGGGGGGGGGCACAGAGACACCGGGGTGACGGAGAGGCCGAAGGAGGACCGAGGCCGTCACGCGGGGTTGCGTAGGAGACCGGACGTTAGCTGGACCAGGGTGTCAGGGGGTTACGTGAAGGATGAGACGGGAATCAGAGAGGGACCGAAAAGTCAGACAGGGTCCAGGCCTGTAGCAGTCGCTGTGACCTCACTGACGGCATGTCCACTGTCCATACACTCGCCACTCCCCAGGCCTGTGGCAGTCGCTGCAGCCTAACTGACGGCACGTTCATCTGCTCCCCAGGCCTGTGGCAGTCGCTGCAGCCTGACTGACGGCATGTCCAAACACTCCCCAGGCCTGTGGCAGTCGCTGCAGCCTGACTGACGGCATGTCCAAACACTCCCCAGGCCTGTGGCAGTCGCTGCAGCCTCACTGACGGCATGTTCACACACTCCCCAGGCCTGTGGCAGTCGCTGCAGCCTCACGTTCATCTGCTTCCCAGGTCTGTGGCAGTCGCTGTGGCCTCACTGACGGCATGTTCACACACTCCCCAGGCCTGTGGCAGTCGCTGCAGCTGATGAAGAAGGTGGACGCCAATGAGGAGGGTATCGACAAGCTGACGCACGTTATCGAGAACGCCATGGCCAAGCTGAAGAAAGTCCGCAAACACACGGACCGGCTGGACAAACAGCTGGCGGTGAGAGACGGGGAGAAGGGGGACGCAGAAAGGGGAAGGATACAGCCGAGGGAGCGTTTGAGGGAGGGCAAGGGACGCTTTGAGAGTGCGAAAATAGGGAAGGGGCTGTGAGATATCTACACTGTTGTAGGCGAACAATGAATAATGATTGTCTTGTCGATTAAAAAGTAGATCTTTTTATCCGACCTTCGGAATGCAATTATGCGAAAGAAAACGCTTTCCTTCAACTCGGTGTGGACGTACCGAACCGCAACAACAGTGACACTCGTCGCTCGCGTTTTCCAGGATATGATGGGCCACCACAAGTCGAGCTCGCAGTCCAAGTCGAAGACGGACAGCCACAAGCCGGTGACGATGGCGGAGATGGAGACCAAGTACAACGAGATCAAGAGCGTCATCGAGGGACTGATGAGCTCCATGGGACAGGTAAGACGGAGAGAGAAAGAGACAGAAATTGTGGGCGTGGATGCCGGGGACTGGGAGTCACCACAGGCTGCGAGAATTTACCAATAAACTGTGTGGGGCGGACCGGGGATAGATTTTCCTCTCCCCACCCTACCCAACCCCCAGGACCCTAACACCCTCCCATCCCCCAGCACCCAGATAACGCAGTCGCACCTCCCCTGTCCCCCAGGACCCTAACACGCCCCCCCCCGGCCCCCCCCCCCCAGGACCCTAACGCGCCTCCCCCTGTCTCCCCTTCCCGTCCCCCAGGATCCTAACGCGCCCCCTCCCGTCCCCCCAGGACCCTAACGCGCCGCCGGGTGAGGACGGCGAGGACTCGTCGGACTCTCTGCGCCGGGTCGGCGCCGGCATCGTCACCTGGAACGTGCTGGAGAGCGCGCTGGAAAACATCCGCGGCGAGGTCAAGGAGATCAGCGAGGTCAACGACCAGGCCCTCAGCTCGGTGGAGGAGCAGCAGACCGAGGCGAGACAGCAGGTGTCGGAACAGTGGGGAGACGGGGGGAGACCGGAGTAGGGGAGGCAGAGGGAGAGGGGAGGGTGGGAGCATTGGGATTTGGGATATCAGGGGAGGAGAGAGACTGGTATTCAAAACAGCAACACTGCGCTCCATAGCACACCTTATTTATTGTAATCCCTTAGCGAGATTGTGTTGCCTAACATACTGATCAAACGTGTCATCACCGAGCGGCGTCGCACAACACGTCCCCCCGCCCCGCCGCCCCACTGACACCTGCTGCGCGCTGACGGTGCCTCAGGAGCTGCGGGAGTCTGCCGCCGCCGACCACAGCACCCAGGTGTCCAAGGTGAAGCAGCTGCTGGCCAACCTCAGCCGCCTGGTGGACAAGCACCGCGCCCTCGAGAAGCGCGTCGTGCAGATGGAGGAGTCGATGGGCGACGGCTTCTCGGACAAGGTACTGGAGCAGCTGACACTGCTCAAGGCGTCCGCGTCCCAGATCCAGGACCTGCGGAACAAACTCAGCTCCAGCACCCAGCCGGTCGGCGGCGGCGCCGGAATGGGCAGCGGCGGCGGCGGAATGGGCAGCGGCGGCGGCGGAATGGCCGGCAGGGCGGGCGCGGCGGCCAGGGGCGGAATGGGCCACGGCTGGAGTGAGCTGGACGTGGCCGACTCTGCCGGCTCCATGGGCCACATGGTGTCGGACGATCTGTCTCTGAACCTGTCCACGCTGCGCGAGCCGTCTCAGATGGACCTGAACCATCTGTCCGACTGGCTCAACTACAATAAGGCCCGCATGGAGCAGCTCGAGAAGGCGCTCGTCTCGCAGTCGGAACAGGTGAGAGGGGGAGAGGGAGGGAGGGAGCTCGAGAGAGGGAGAGGGAGACAGGGAATTACATCTACTGTTAGGGAGTGTATTATTGGCATCTGCTAGCATTGGTAATGAGTGTAGCAAAAATGAATACATTGATATAGACTGCCGCATCAAACAAAATATGTGGCGATATGTCAAGTACCGATCGAGATCATCAATCGTGACCTCTTGCTGTATAATAATTACCCCAGTCGATTCTTTTCACTGACCGTTCACTTTATTCCACCAAGTTTATCGTCAAATCTGTCGCTTTTGAATCTGTCACCCCGGTTCGCATAATTTCATGTTCACCCCCAGCTGTTCATCTCGTTCACTAGGTTCGCCTTTGTTCAGTTTCGTTTCTTTTCCCCGTTTACAGGTGCGCGATTTCGGCGACCGTCTGGGTGACCAGGTGGTCTCGTTCCGCGACAAACTGGAGCGAGTCGAGCGAGAGCTGGCCGGCATGCTGGGACGAATCACGTCCGCCGCGCAAAAGTCAGGTACTTACGTCTGCCGCCGGGGAATTGGGTGTTTGCTTCTGATAACATGGATGGCTACCTACTTTTAAAATGGTTCGTGGGTTCCAAGCCGAGGTTTTTAAACGGTATGTTGATGTCCCTTATCCGTATGTCGTGAACAGCTTACTCGCCTTGAAACACGCATTGTATTCCGGCTAAGGACAGCTTTGAGGGCACACTCCCTGTCACCCATTGGATCAGCCTCCACTGGATCGTACACGGCCGTTCGTATACCATTTATACGCTCGAGTCGAGTGTGATTTTCGACAAACTTCTAGAAAACGCGACACCAAACAACGTAATTAATTAACGCGTCTCACATGTTTCGCAGGCATGTCCCGTGAGGACTCGCAGGCGCTGCACGACGCCTACGCCAAGATCCAGACCCTTCAAATGGACGTGGAAGCGCTCAGTAACGTCTCCAAGAAGATCGTCTCCGACCGCGGCCAGATCGACGACGAGCTGTCGATGCTGATCCGCGCCCTGGAGGAGCTCAAGGAGTGCAAGGTGGACCGGGCCACCCTGGACGAGCTCATCGAGACAAAGGCCGACCGCTCGAGCGTCGAGAAGAAGGTGTCCAGCTGGCAGTTTGAGCAGGCGTGCCAGGAGCTCAGCGAGGGCCTGGGCACCATGCTGGAGAAGATGGGCTCACAGGAAGTGGACTGGTCGCGCGCCGTGGACGAGATTAACGCCGATCTGCACCGCAAGCTGGACAGAATCGAGCTAGCGCCGCTGCGCCGGTACATCAACACGCGACTGAAGAACATCATGACCAAGCTGAACCGGCTGATTGCCGAGGACGAGAGCCCCGACGCGTGCACGACAAGGAGGAAACTGGTTCGGTGAGTGGGGGGGAGGGAGGTAGAGAGGGAGAGGGGGAGGTGGATTGACAAGGCTAAAACAACGCGTTAGGAAGCTGCAAGTAAGAAGTCGTCCATTGGATTATGTTATAGGTATGTGTATGGTATGTGTATCGAAGGCGGATCCATGTACTATGAGCCACCAATTACCGAATCTTCATTACCTTTGCCGATTTATTCGATTGACGAATTACTCTTGTCCATGCAGCGCAGTATATCGTTTCCGACGCCGATTTTTGAGCGCCTCGCTGTGTTCCAGGAACCTGAACTGTCTGTCCTGTGACGACCCGCGGAAGATCACTGGCCTGACGTCGGCGCCTAATGTACCGCTGCTGGAGGCCTTCCCACCGAGTGTAGGTGACCGGCACCAGGTCACCTACCGGCTGGGGAACATCCGCCGACAGCAGCAGATGTGAGCGGGACGGTCAGACGGGGGGGGGGGGGGCAGGTCCAAGGATAGATACGAGAGCAGCGTGATGAGGAACACTTTACGAGTGACGTGATAAAGAAATGCCGGCCATGATTCTGGCCAAGGTCCAAGGAGGTCCATGTCTAAGGAGAGATTCGAGAGCAGCCTGCCATGAGGGAGGAACACTCGCCAAGTGACGTGATAAAGGAATGCGATTCTGGCTCAAGCCGTACACAACCGCACGCACATTGAAGGTAGATACAAAATATTTTAAACGCAGTGTTCTACTTCCATTTTGTCTAACTCCTGATCTTCACTCTGACCTCTGATCTGACCTGTGACCTGCACTGTCCGCCCCCAGGCGCTGTGAGCCCTACAAGGACATGACCGGTCACCAGGGGGTGTTCCGAAACCACATCAAGAACGAGATTGAGGCCATGACCCACCGTGGGATTCCGCACCACCCCAACTGTCCGCTCTACATGAACAGGTGAGCGGCCAGTGTCAGTCCAAAACAAACACACGCAGCGCGCGAGGATATACCGAGCGATAAAATTACGACGCGTTGAGTTGGAATATTCGCGCACGATGGACCTTTGAGTACCATTACTGAATCATAAATATAGTTAATGAAATTCCAGAAAAGATGCGGTACAAAAAAAGGAAACGATGCTCATTACGATGAACTTACGCACACTACAGGCGAATACGGATCACACGGAGGCTCTGACCAAACAGTTGACCAGTATGTCGTCACGCCCCCCCCCCCTCGCCCTCAGGGCGCCGCACGGCCGGTGCACGTGCGTGGCCACGCGGTTCTGTGGCGGTTCACACACCAAAATCAACTGCGTGGACACCCGCCAGCGGCGCATCGGCCTGGGGGCTCCTCTGCTGCCGTTCGGGGCGGCCATGGCCGGACAGCCGGCCTCGGGCAGGGGCAGCCAGGAGCGCGTGACCAGGTAAGGGGAGGGAGAGAGAGAGAGAGAGAGAGAGAGAGAGAGAGAGAGAGAGAGAGAGAGAGAGAGAGGGGGAGGGAGAGAGAGAGAGAGGGAGAGAGAAAGGGAGGAGGGGAATCTCCACTATGTGAAGCCAGGCACAGGTGAGGTGGTAAGAGCAAAGGAAGAGGGCTGCAGGCTGGGTCTTTATTTTGCATTGTTCCATCAGGCATAAACCCTGCCTACCGAGGTAAGCACTGAGGTCTATGCATCAGGATTTGACATAATGCTTAAATCTGTTGTTGAGTATCTTGGTTCAACCACAATGAATCGGCTTGGCATCTTGTCACGAGTTTGATCAGTCAAGTTACCACCCGATATCGTCGCGCGATAGCATTGTTTGATCGCGTACACGCTCACTTATCACAATAGAAGTTTCGCGTGACCGCAGATCGCTCCTGCCTTATATCCGTGGTCTCTGATAGGAAGTTTTTATCAAAGACTTTAAAACATACTCGCGGCTGTAACACAATGAGCATCCATTTTCCCGTCAAACACTTAAGTCATAACGCTAAAAATATAAAGATTGATCGAATTGATCAACAATCCATCTGTTTGTTAAAGTGCATCCCTCTCCTCCCCCAGCTCTCCCCTCACTCCCCTGCTCTCTCCCCAGGACGGCGTCGAGCGGCACGCAGCGCGCTGGGGCAGCTGCCGGCGGCCCGCGCCGGCCCGGCTCCCGGACCGGCCTGCCACCGTCCTCGGCCGGCTCTGGGCCGCGCCAGGTACGCTCGACCGGCAGCGGACTGCGCCAGAAGCGCAGCGGGTCCGGACTGGGCACCAAGTCGGCGCCAGAGTTCCCCGTGCCGTTCGAGCCGCCCGCAGAGGGGAGGGCAGAGGGAGGGGAGGCTGCCCCGGCGCCGGTGGAGGCGGCGGAACCAGCGGCAGGTCCAGTGGAGAAGACGGAGGGAGCGGAGGTGAAGACCGAGACTGTTGAGGAGGTGAAACCGGAGCCGGTGGAGGAGCCGAAAACGGAGCCGGAGCCGGAGCCGGCGGCGGCGGAGGGAGCCGCGGAGCCCAAGCCGGAGCCTGAGGGGGCGGCGGCAGAGGAGCCGGCTCCGGCTCAGGACGCCCCGGAGGAGACTCCGGCTCCGGCGGCGGAGGGGGCGGCCGCCGCCGAGTCTCCGGCGCCGGCCGCCGAGGCTGAGGGAGAGCCCGCCGCGCCGCAGGAGACGCCAGCTCCAGAGGGCGAGACGGAGACAGGAGACGCCGCTCCTGCTGAGGAGACAGGAGGAGGTCAGGAGACAACAGGTCAGGAGGCGCCCTCAGCAGAGGGCGGGACTGAGCCGGCGGCAGAGACCGCCGAGGCGGCGCCAGCGGAGACTGCCGAGGCGGCGCCTGCGGAAACAGAGGCGGCGCCTGCGGAGCCTGAGGCGGCGCCCGCGGAGACTGAAACCAGTGCCGCAGCTGAACAGAAGCCAGATGAAGCTCCGGCACCGACCGAAGGAGGCGACAGTTAGGTCGACTGATTCTCGGCCGCTGGTCGCTGGAAATGGTCCCTGTTCCGTCTTGTCCCCGATCTGAAACGACTGATTGCTGATGTACTGCTAGCTAGTCTAGTCACGTTAAAACTGTGATAAAACCCGACCACTACGAAACGATCTCCCGAAACGAAACAATGACAACGAAACTGGTGCAATAAATTGGTCAGTATCACCGGTTTTTAGTGGTCTGGGGATTGAAATTTCGCGAGCATGTCACGGATGAAGGATTCGCGTTTTAGTTCATTCCTACAGACAGGAAAGCAGCTTTCCCGACGGGGTCATAGATCAAACGCAATGTGCATCTGTGTAAATACTTTATTATCATAATCTGAGATACGTTTTCACTGCAGCCTCAAACACTAACCAACTTAATGATTTTACCGCTCAGCAAAACGACTAGAGTCGATTAACCTCATCCCTCAGACCCACCATCACTACACAACTCGTCCCTCCCACAGGAAAACTCCCTCTCTCAGGGCCGGAGGCGCGCCAGCCGGTTCCTGGCCATACCCCAGCGGCACTCCACATACACTCCGCCGGCGCAGCAGAGGTGCGGCTCAAAACTAACCGTGTGCTTCTCGGCCAGGTCACACACGTGCTGGTACATTGCGGTGACCAGTCCGTCGGTGACATCCTGTCCCCAGGCGGCGCAGGCCAGGTCGCCGAGCCGTGCGCCGTCCAGCTGGGCGTCCCACGCGCCGGCCGCCTCCAGCACATCTCGGCTGGTGTGGCACTCCTCCTCGCAGAGATGCTCCGCCTCGTGGTCGCAGCCGAACGCCGGCAGCGGCGGCAGCTCGACCAGCGTGAACACGTGGTCGGAGGAATGGTCGTGGGTGCCCAGGGAGCAGACGCAGCCGAAGGCCGGGTCGTGGGTGGGCGGGGCTGGCGACGGCGTGGTGGGCGCCGGGGTGGTAGGGGGCGCTGGAGTGGTGGTAGCTTCAGGGGTGGTTGTGGTAGGTTCAGGGGTAGTTGTAGTAGGTTCAGGGGTAGTTGTAGTAGGTTTAGGTGTTGTCGTAGGTTCCCAGGTAGTTGTAGTAGGCTCAGGTGCAGCTGTAGTGGGTTCAGATGTAGTCGTAGGTTCAGGGGTAGTTGTAGTAGGTTCCGGGGTAGTTGTGGTAGGTTCAGGGGTAGTTGTAGTAGGTTCCGGAGTAGTTGTGGTAGGTTCCGGGGTAGTTGTGGTAGGTTCAGGGGTAGTTGTGGTAGGTTCCGGGGTAGTTGTAGTAGGTTCAGGGGTAGTTGTAGTAGGTTCCGGAGTAGTTGTGGTAGGTTCCGGGGTAGTTGTGGTAGGTTTCGGGGTAGTTGTAGTAGTTTGAAGTGTAGTTGTAGTGGGTTCCGGAGTAGTTGTGGTAGGTTCCTGGGGAGTTGTAGTGGAGACCGGTACGAGGCCGCACGGATGGTCCAGACCGTCCGGACCATGGACCGTGATGTCATCGATGGCCACCTGGTCCAATTGGTCCAGACCGCGACCGCCAAAAATTGACAGCTGCGGGGCAGAGAGGGCACGGTTAGAGAAGGTAACAGGGAAAACTCGTCCCACAGAAAAGAGAAAACAGAACATCATGTTGGCTTGGCACCCAGAGGGTGAACAGTCCTAAGGCCTGTGCCGTCAAGTACAAGCACCATAACAGAACAGCGTCCACAAGCCTCGGTGAATCAGACATTTCTCGATCATTTTCATGACACAGAATACACAAACCTCCCAGATATCGATGGCCCGAAGCAGTATCACAGGCACCACTCGAGTTGGCGGGGGGGGGGGGGTCGATCCGTGTCGATACATGGAGACAGGATAAGGTACGGACGGCTCGGGACGGACTCTAGTGAGGCGAGGTGAGGGGGGGGGGGGGGGGCGGCGAAAACGTCACAACTCACAGCCATCTCGACCTTAACTGCAACTTCTGTCGATAATGCTTTTGTTAGAGCGTGCCATACGCCTATCAAATCTGTAGAGTAATCCTGACATAGAATTTAAAACGCTTATCAGGCTAGACCTGTTTCACAACGCAAGACATTTCCTGCGTGTGTTTCAAACGCTACTGAAGCAATCGGTGGCTGCAATTGCAAAGTGCAAATGCATTAACAGCCTAGGTCGGAAGGTCTGAAAGACTGGTGGTAGGAGTTTCGATAAGATCGGGTCCGAAAAGACCCCACCCTGAAAAGCGCGCAGAAAAGATCCTGACGGACTGGACAGAGACGTGGACGGCTCAGTTGGCTGGAGGCGGGGGAGGGCCAACCGACAGGAGGCGGGGACGGCTCACCTAGCTATATCAATATAGGCGGGGACCGTCTAGAGGCGGGGATGGCCCCACCCGGTTGGGGGCGGGGACGTCTCACCTTGACGGGCTGGCTGGAGGCGGGGATCTGGGCCGTCACCGTGCGCCACTGGTCGTTGGTCGGCCCGCTCTGGTCGCTCAGGTCCAGGAACGGCGTCGGCTGCTCGGCGGTGCCCACCACAAATCGCACGTCCAGCGCGGCCGAGGACACGTACTGGGATCGGATCCAGTAGCGGAGCGAGATGGAGGAGCCGGCCGGGTAGGGGAGCGCCGCGGTCGTCACCAGCCGGCCGTGGACGTACTCTGTGGAGGAGAAGTTGAGCGGCGCCACCCAGGCCAGGTAGCGGCCGCTGGGCTCGGCCGGCAGGTCGGGCACCTGCCGGCGCAGCTCCGAGGCCAGCCGCACCTCCCAGGTACCGGCCTGGTCCAGCGGGTTACCCGACCACAACTGGCCAGAGTCGCCCGACTCGAAATCCTCGCAGTAGTCGGCGGCGGCCAGCGTGGCAGACACCGTCAGCAGAGTCAGAGTCAGACGAGTCATGGCGGAGTCGCGCGGGGAGCTCCGGACGGCAGAGGACCCCGGGGAGGAGTGCCGCGCCCCGCGGGACGGACCGAGCCCCCTCTGGCCCCCCGGAGGACACTCGAGAGCGGGCGAGGTCGGCCCATCGTGGCACCACGGGCAGACAAAGGCATGCGCCAATGGACAGCCTTATCGGCGCTAAACACACACAGCGGCGCACGCATCTGTCCGTTTAAAGTGGCGGCATGTAGTGAGAAAAAACTCGGCACACGAGAGGCAGATGAAGTGTTTGATGGGTTTCTGACGTCAGAAGCCTTCTCAGAAAACTGGCCAGCTTCCGACTTAGGTACTAATGACACCACGTCCGCATGACAACATGCTAGAACTGAAAGGCTTAGGCATGTACCTTTATCATCAATGCATAGCTGCAGAACGTTCCAATACTGAAGAGTGAAGACCGGCACCGCATTTCGCTGCTTTATGGTGGGGCGGTGATAACCTTTTTCTATCATTCATACAGTGGTGTTTCTAGTGTCAAAACATCAACCGTCAGCTACTTGGGTTCATCTCATTTTACATCCTTTACTGTCCAAAATAGAAACTGCCTGCTACGCAACATGTCGCAATCGACAATGCTAGCCATTCATATATTCCGATATCCATTCACCAATATGCCATCCTATGACACCAGTCGTCATCCGACCACGGGAACGGGATTTAAGTTCATCGAGTCAAATAAACACCTCCATCCATACACCAAACCCGGGTATATCGAGAAGTATCTGTATTGATGACCAGCATCTACATATCCAGATACACCTCACCAGACACCGTCCGCCGTTCAGGGTCGGTTTCTGACCAGCCGGTTCCTCGCCATGCTCAATTTACACGCCACGTACGCCCCATCCTTGCAGCAGAGGTGCGGCTCAAAATTGCCCACGTGTTTGCGGTCTCTGTCGCACAGTTTGTCGTACATGCCGGTGACCAGGCCGTGCATCTCGTCGCGGCCCCAGGCGGCGCAGGCCAGGTCACCCAGCCGGCTACCGTTCACCAGGGACTCCCAGTCGCCGGCCGCCTCGAAGATGTCCCGCGAGGTGCGGCACTCCTCCTCGCAGAGATGCTCCGCCTCGTGGTCGCAGCCGTACGACGGGAACGGCCGCAGAGAGACCAGCGTGAACACGTGATCGGAGGAATGGTCGTGGGTACCCAGGGAGCAGACGCACTGCCAACTCGGGGCGGGCGTGGGGGAGCTGGTGGGCGCAGGGGTGGTGGGGGCAGGGGTGGTGGGGGCAGGGGTAGTGGGCGCAGGGGTAGTTGTAGTAGGTTCAGGGGTAGTTGTGGTAGGCTCAGGGGTAGTTGTAGTAGGTTCCGGAGTGGTTGTAGTAGGCTCAGGGGTAGTTCTGGTAGGCTTAGGCGTAGTTGTAGTAGGTTCCGTGGTAGTTGTAGTAGGCTCAGGAGTAGTTGTAGGTTCCGAGGTAGTTGTAGTAGGTTCAGGGGTAGTTGTGGTAGGCTTAGGCGTAGTTGTAGTAGGTTCCGGGGTAGTTGTAGTGGGCTCAGGAGTAGTTGTAGGTTCCGGGGTGGTTGTAGTAGGTTCAGGGGTAGTTGTGGTAGCTTCAGGGGTAGTTGTAGTAGGTTCCGGAGTAGTCGTGGTAGGTTCCGGGGTAGTTGTGGTAGGTTCCGGGGTAGTTGTGGTAGGTTTCGGGGTAGTTGTAGTAGTTTGAAGTGTAGTTGTAGTGGGTTCCGGAGTAGTTGTGGTAGGTTTTTCGGTAGTTGTCGTGGAGACCGGTACGAGGCCGCACGGATGGTCCAGACCGTCCGGACCATGGACCGTGATGTCATCGATGGCCACCTGGTCCAATTGGTCCAGACCGCGACCGCCGAAAATGGACAGCTGCGGGGCAGAGAGGGCACGGTTAGAGAAGGCACGTGCGGCATCAAGCATAAAATGTCTTACGTGGCGACAGAAAGGCTGGCAGAATACTCTAGGTTAGGTTAGGTTAGATGCATTATAACGAATGACTCCTTTGACAATATGCTTCTCCCTACAACAAGGCCGTATAGGTAGGCATACATACTCCTACGAGTGGGAAAGCACTTTTTAAGTCAAAAATGAAGTCACCATTGTAAAAAAGATGTTCTCCAAATCTCAATTGACACTTTAAAAAGCGTTAACAAAATCTGAAGCACGTAAGCCCCTAATCTCGTTTCTATGATCTCACCTTGACGGGCTGGCTGGAGGCGGGGATCTGGGCCGTCACCGTGCGCCACTGGTCGTTGGTCGGCCCGCTCTGGTCGCTCAGGTCCAGGAACGGCGTCGGCTGCTCGGCGGTGCCCACCACAAATCGCACGTCCAGCGCGGCCGAGGACACGTACTGGGATCGGATCCAGTAGCGGAACGAGATGAAGGAGCCGGCCGGGTAGGGGAGCGCCGCGGTCGTCACCAGCCGGCCGTGGACGTACTCTGTAGAGGAGAAGTTGAGCGGCGCCACCCAGGCCAGGTAGCGGCCGCTGGGCTCGGCCGGCAGGTCGGGCACCTGCCGGCGCAGCTCCGAGGCCAGCCGCACCTCCCAGGTACCGGCCTGGTCCAGCGGGTTACCCGACCACAACTGGCCAGAGTCGCCCGACTCGAAATCCTCGCAGTAGTCGGCGGCGGCCAGCGCGGCAGCCACCGCCAGCAGAGTCAGAGTCAGAGTCAGGCGAGTCATGGCGGAGTCGCGCGGGGAGCTCCGGACGGCAGAGGACCCCGGGGAGGAGTGCCGCGCCCCGCGGGACGGACCGAGCCCCTCCGGCCCCCCGGAGGACACTCGAGGGAGGGCGAGGTCGGCCCATCGTGGCACCACGGGCAGACAAAGGCATGCGCCGAAAAATGGCAGGCTTATCGGCGCCAATGGACAGCCTTATCGGCGCTAAATACACACAGCGGCGCACGCATCCGTCCGTTTAAAGTGGCGGCATGCATTGAGAAAAACTCGGCACACGAGAGGCAGATGAAGTGTTTGATGAGTCTGACGTCAGGAGCCTTCTCAGAAAACTGGCCAGCTTCTGACTTAGGTACTAATGACACCACGTCCGCATGACAACATGCCAGGAAGACATTTTGCTGCTTTATGGTAGGGTGATGATTATCTGTTTTCAGCATTCATACAGTGTTATTTCTAGTGCCAAAATATCAAGCATCGGCCACTTGGGTTCATCTAATTTTTCTTTACCCATCCTTTACTGCCCAAAATAGAAACTGCCTGCTACGCAACATATGTCCCAATCGACAATGCTAGCCATTCATTTATTCCGTTTTCCATGCACCAAAATGCCATCTTACGACACCAGTCGTCATCCGACCACGGGAACGGGATTTAAGTTCATCGAGTCAAAAAAAGACCTCTATCCATACACCAAACCCGGGTATATCGAGAAGTATCTGTATTGATGACCAGCATCTACATATCCAGATACACCTCACCAGACACCGTCCGCCGTTCAGGGTCGGTTTCTGACCAGCCGGTTCCTCGCCATGCTCAATTTACACGCCACGTACGCCCCATCCTTGCAGCAGAGGTGCGGCTCGAAATTGCCCACGTGTTTGCGGTCTCTGTCGCACAGTTTGTCGTACATGCCGGTGACCAGGCCGTGCGTCTCGTCGCGGCCCCAGGCGGCGCAGGCCAGGTCGCCCAGCCGGCTCCCGTTCACCAGCGACTCCCAGTCGCCGGCCGCCTCGAAGATGTCCCGCGAGGTGCGGCACTCCTCCTCGCAGAGATGCTCCGCCTGGTGGTCGCAGCCATACGACGGGAATGGTCGCAGAGAGACCAGAGTGAACACGTGATCGGAGGAATGGTCGTGGGTACCCAGGGAGCAGACGCACTGCCAGCTCGGGGCGGGCGTGGGGGAGCTGGTAGGGGCAGGGGTAGTGGGCGCAGGGGTAGTGGGCGCAAGGGTAGTGGGGGCAGGGGTAGTTGTAGTAGGTTCAGGGGTAGTTGTGGTAGGCTCAGGGGTAGTTGTGGTAGGCTCAGGGGTAGTTGTAGTAGGTTCCGGGGTAGTTGTGGTAGGCTCAGGGGTAGTTGTAGTAGGTTCCGGAGTGGTTGTAGTAGGCTCAGGGGTAGTTGTAGTAGGTTCAGTGGTAGTCGTGGTAGGTTCAGGAGTAGTTGTAGTAGGTTCCGGGGTGGTTGTAGTAGGCTCAGGGGTAGTTGTAGTAGGTTCAGTGGTAGTTGTGGTAGGTTCCGGGGTAGTTGTGGTAGGTTCCGGGGTAGTTGTGGTAGGTTCCGGGGTAGTTGTGGTAGGTTCCGGGGTAGTTGTGGTAGGTTTCGGGGTAGTTGTAGTAGTTTGAAGTGTAGTTGTAGTGGGTTCCGGAGTAGTTGTGGTAGGTTTTTCGGTAGTTGTAGTAGAGACCGGCACGAGGCCGCACGGATGGTCCAGACCGTCCGGACCATGGACCGTGATGTCATCGATGGCCACCTGGTCCAATTGGTCCAGACCGCGACCGCCGAAAATGGACAGCTGCGGAGCAGAGAGGGCACGGTTAGAGAAGGCACGTGCGGCATGAAGCATAAAATGTCTTACGTGGCGACAGAAAGGCTGGCAGAATACTCTAGGTCTCCGAAGGTTGAGACTTTTCAATTAAGAACAATCACTATTCTTTAGAATTGTGATTTTCTATTGAAAATCCCATTAGGTTAGGTTAGGTTAGGTTAGGTTATATGCATTATAACGAATGACTCCTTTGACAATATGCTTCTCCCTACAAGCAAGGCCGTATAGGTAGGCATACATACTCCTACGAGTGGGAAAGCACTTTTCTAAAGTACAAAATGAAGTAACCATTGCTAAAAAAGATGTTCTCCAAATTTTTAATTGACACTTTAAAAAGCGTTAACAAAAGCTGAAGTACGTAAGCCCCTACTCTCGCTTCTGACCTTGACGGGCTGGCTGGAGGCGGGTATCTCGGCCGTCACCGTGCGCCACTGGTCGTTGGTCGGCCCGCTCTGGTCGCTCAGGTCCAGGAACGGCGTCGGCTGCTCGGCGGTGCCCACCACAAATCGCACGTCCAGCGCGGCCGAGGACACGTACTGGGATCGGATCCAGTAGCGGAGCGAGATGGAGGAGCCGGCCGGGTAGGGGAGCGCCGCGGTCGTCACCAGACGGCCGTGGATGTAGGAGTTGGACGAGTTCTTCGGCGAGATGTAGGCCAAGTAGGACCCGGAGGGCTCCGCTGGAAGGTCGGGAACCCTCTGACGAAGGTCTGAGGCGAGAAGAACATCCCAGCTGCCAGATTCGTCCAGAGGGTTTCCTGTCCAGAAAGCACCGGTGGTACCGGACTCGAAATCTTCACAGTAATCGGCGAGAACGGATGTGAAGAAAACCAGACTGAGGAAAGTCAGAGTCAGACGAGCCATGGTCGGAGTCGGAGTCGGAGTCGGGGTCGGGACTCCGAGACGCGGACACAAGTTGACGCTAGGAGGGACCAGCCCGAAGTGGCCGAGCGCCCGCAGCTCACCGGGCAAATAGCGCCGATCGGACGGGGCACTCGGGTCCGCAGGGGTGATGGGGGATCAAATTCCTGTTCAGAAGTACAAAGGAGTGGTGCAATGTCCACCTATCACGCCACGAGGAGCACACAGAGGGTTTTAATGCAAGAGATAGTGCGAGATAACAGCTTGTAACAACTTAAAGTCGAGCTACCGTGAGTCAGCCAAACTGAATGCCGGGAGAGATAATGTCATTCACAAACTCCAACCAATCACTGGAGGGTTCGATAACCACGCTGCCACGCCCTCAACACTTTGTTTACTTGCTAGAGCTCAACTATAAGTGGTTTGATACGTTTATCCGGTGTGGCATGCAGATTGCAAAAACCAGATAGATAAGTTTTAGGCGCCCACGACCTGAAATATATAAAACTGCTCAAGGTTTTTACAGGCGAAACGTGGGGTTTCCAGAAAGACAAAAAATATGAACTTCAGACCTTCTGGGTGTGACTGAGAGTCGGACTTTCGCCCTCGAAGAGGCGCGATGCCTGTGCGTTACATACCTTTCGCCTGTTGGTGTAACATACCCTAGACTTTGCCGAAATATTTGGCGCTTTTGACTCAGTGCCACACAATGTGCTTCTAGGCAGGCTGAACTCGACCTATGATGTGTCGGGTCGACTCCTAAACCTAAGATTCAGGCCTTCCTAACAGAGCGCCAGCATATGGTGAGTGTCCAGCAGTGCATCGGCCTGGCCTCCAGTAAAACGCGGCATACCACAGGGTACCATACTCGGTCCCTCACTCTTTACAGTACAGTGTGTGCGAATGATTTGCCAGCCCAGGTCTCCAACACAGTGAAGATGTCTGCAAACGACACCAAGTCCTATTGCAAGATGACTGCCGACAAAACTGGCCTGCAGGGCGACATGGTTGATCTGGTATGCTGGCTCAAGGCATGACTGATTTCCTTCAACCTGTCAAAATTCAAGTGTATAACTCTCACACTCTCTCACAAGAAGTAATGGTTTATCACAGTTCACACACTTTCTCTCTCGATTAAACCATTGACAGTGTCGCCATTTTAGCGCTCCCACACTCAATCTCCGAAATTCCGAGTTTATTCAAAGTTACAAATCATCCGGACAGCGCGGAGAAGCAATTGATAGGCGGACCGAGACCGGACGCGACCGAACGACCCAGAGAGGCCCCTCTCCTCTCCCTCTCCTGACAGGAACCACCCCCGATAGTCGGTCCCATGTCTGGGCACACGGAGAGGGGAGGGGAGGCCGACAGGGAAGGCGGTTCGGGTCTCGATAGCGGATCCAGAATGGCAGACCGTTCGGCAGTTCCAGCTCGGTAGGAAAAAAGCAGCAGCGGCGTGGAAGATCGACTTGTCCGGGAGGAAAAGCAGTCGCCGAGTGAAATACGATCGTCCAAAGTCTAGACGTGAAACACGACGTCTTTGACTGGTACAAACCGGAAGAAGCCAGCGTCGAAATCCACGAGCGCCGTAGCTAAGCAACCGACAAAGCTCCTCCGCTCAGGAATATCTCGCCGACGAATGGGAACGTGCAGCTCTCCAAAATACACTTACACTGAGAATTATTCGCTCACGACGCTGTTGAATCCCGCGCGATTCCGCTTACAGCGTACGATTATCACTGAACGTATATGATACAGCCGACTGATTACATAGAGAGCAAAGGAACACCGAGAACAGATTATCAACAGCAAACAGAGAATCGAGCGTTCCGCGTTCTGACTGGTGCGCCGCGCGCGTGCGGCGGCTAACATAGACTGATATGAAATTATCTTGGTTGTTGTGGATCGAATCGGAAAAGACCACGACAGTAAGCAAAAATGGAACGAATTTCTGTAAGCAAAGATTATCACAAATCTCAGGCACACATCAGCACAAAAACGCCTCTTCGAGTAATGAACACACACACACAGCGCCAAACGCACGCAAACTCTCCGATCGCGCCCCAGCTCTGCTGACACCGGTACGCCTAAAATATAACACATGAGCGAAGCCACCGCACCGCGTGGTAGCCGGTCGGACAACCGGTATGGCAGCCCTGCGGGAGCCGAATCTGGCAGCCCTGTGGGCGTCAAATCTGGCAGCCCTCTAGGAGCCAATCCAACGTCTGAACCGACCACTAAGCCAGTCAGGCACGGATCTGGCAACCGACCTCGTGATCCATCTGGCAACCTATCCGGTAACCGGTTTCGGCCTCATCGTTGTGTGCGCTGAACATTAGCGGCGTTACAGCCCCATCAAAACGCCGGGCGAAAGCGACGGCCCGCGCCCTGTCACCCTCCCTCCGGCCGCGCGGGGGCGGGGTCGGGGGCGGGGCGGCGGGGAGGCTCACCAGTCCTTCTTGATCTCGAAGCTCCACTCCCACTTGAGGTACTCATTCTTGTCGTCATCGCAGAACACGGACTTGACGTGGTACGTGCCGCGCGCCAGCATGCCTGGAAGAGATGGAGCGGGGTGAGTGTTAGTCTTATACAGTTGGGAAACGGGGGGCATGGAGAAGAGAGCAGTGCACTGAAACTTAAGCAACTAAGCCGTCAGTCATCACTGACAGTTGCATATGTCATGTGAGAAAAACTGCGGTCGATTTAGGCAGCTCACTCGGTTTGGGCACGTCCTATCGTTAAACAATCATCAATTCCACAGGCAGGGGCCGTAATACTTACACTGACGATAACGATTGCAAAGTCCACCACACCAACAAATAATGCCGAAACAGGTCACAGTCACACAAAATGCCACCGGAACAGAACCACAGACACGCCCGGAGTGAGCGCACTCACTTCCGGCGCGGCGGGTCGTAAAAAACGACACAGCACGCACCGGTGGTGTAAACAGCACGTCAGCGGCATACGCGGCGCCACAGCGGCGAACGTGGTGCGTCAGAGGTGTCGCCGAGCGCTGAGCTTTACACGGACAAGGAAAGGTTCGGGTTTGAAGCGGACAAGGGGGCAAACTCAGCAAGGCAACGGGCCGAGTTTGGGTGAAGGGAATGTTTAAATTAGGTGCGATGCTATCAAAGTTAAAAAAAGCTGAATAATATTTCGCCAATTCTGTCGTTGAACTCCAAAAAATCAAGTTGGGATTCCCATCACCCGTCTCCATCCACACATCACACAGCATCACACATACCCGAGGTCCGCTGGAGCAGTCCAAGGAAGCGTGGTTCGAACCACGGTTCGAATCTCAGGATCGGCAGGATTTTTGGCCAGGCACGCTGTTCTTGCAGGAAGAGAGGTGAGTAGGTTCCAGGGTTCAGCCAGGTAGGAGCAGTGCCGGCAAGGATGCTGTGAAAGGCATACATCACGCACATTATACGATTGCAATTTGCAGCCTCATTACAATTTACAGCCTGCATGACGGCGTAATGATTAATGACGATTTTTATTATTTCCTCCTGTTGCTTCCGTTGAAACCTAAGAAGCTTTATACCCTACGACATCCAACATACAGCAGTTGCATCACGGATGAATCACGGATACTATCCGTTAGCATAGCCATAAAATCATAGGCCACCAAGCAGTGCAAAGGTAGAGTCCAGGGACGCCGATCAATGTCGCCCAGTTAGCACCCGCCGTACACTCCCCTTTCCCGTCCCCCCCCCCCCTAACACCGACCCGAGTCCCCAATGACTCACCGCCCGTAGTGACCCTCTCAGTCCATCCCCTGACTCATGGGGATCGATCGACAGCGTGACGTCACAGCCCACACCCCGGTAGTAACGGGAGGCACTTCCCAACTCGAACAACCAAAGACCCAGATATACTCGGCGAGATTGGGTTGGCTACGGAACTGTTTACATAGATTGCTGGGCCATCAAATACACAGAAAAAGCAAAGGATAAGGAACGAGTATAAAACATGATCTTCACGTGGCCACGTTGTATCCTGTTTATCGTTGGCTGAGACCGACTGGTTGCATTGTTGTAAATATCAAATTCGAGCCACAGAGCACGCGTAGGATAAGGAACGGGGCATGAACTACAGCCTGGCCTTTACGTTTCATTTAACAACCTTAAATTTTGCATATCGTTTCGAATCTTCGATACATTGAGTAGGATAAACATAGCGCAAGTAGCCACACCTTATCATATGCCGTTTCATTTTGTACGTCACATATACGAATTTCAATGCACCCCACTCGAGAGTTCCCTCCGTTATTGAAAATCCCGACCTTTGCCGAGTGCCGCTGACGACAATGTTGCTGACTGACCAGTTGCTAAGCGACTGCCCACCGGTTGCTAGGCGACCCGACCGACTCGGACCGACTCTCGTCCAAAGTTTAGCCGAGTCATTGCGTAAATATCGGTAAACGACAGCCGATGATTCGAGCAAGCTGTCACCAAACGGGGAAAGGTCGTTGACAACAGCCGGGCCAGATTCGATCAGGAATATATTGCAATCGTTCTTGTCTTACTCGTCTCTCATAAAGTTATCCTGACGCTCGGCACTAAAAGGGTGTACCATGTCTGAAACTATTCTCATAATGATCTGTATATTACGCACTCTATTATTGAGATATACTCCGCCCACATCGCGGTAAGCACCTTACCAAACATGAACAAATGCTAGCGAGCATCGATTTGAGGCTCCCCTCCCACACTGATACGCCAATACCAAGCTTTGGCCAAAGCTGATGCTGCTCTATTTGGACCAAAAAGACGCAATAAAGATCTAGAGCCTATCTTATCTAGCACCCAATAGGGAATAAATCGCCTCAAAACATCTCACAATTCACAAAACGATAGTTCTGAGTGAACAAATGCGCTGAAGGTAAACGCCAAACCGTGCTATTGCCCACTCCTTGACTTGCTACGAGCAGACCAATCACGGTTCGAAAACTCGTCCTGTACGCACTGGTAAAAATTCGTTAACGATAACCCCAACCAACCACAGATCATGCAAGGAAAAGTGATTCTCTGTTCCGCATCAATAATGTCGAATCGTCCAACTAATGTCGAAGTGGAGATATTGGTCTCGATATTTGCACCTCGAGCCGCTCGCAATCTGTTCCAGGAAGCGACCGGCCGGCCGGCGGCGGAGACGGCCGCCGCAGACCCCCGGAGGCGGAAAATCCAGGATCTACTATCACGACTAATGATATCGACTCAGAGATCACCGGCAGAGCGCCCGTCCCCGGTCCGTTATATGTGCCAGCGGTACTGGACGGCAGAGCGCCCCGGTCCCCGGTCCGTTATTACAGGACGGCAGAGCGCCCGTCTCCGGTCCGCTATATGTGCCAGCGGTAGTGGACAACAGAACCCGTCCCCAGCCCAGAGGGTAGGTACTGGACGGCAGAGGACCAGACTATCGAATACGGTAGTAGCCAGCATGGTAGACCAAGCTCTCATGGCAATAAGTATGTAGAAAAATCAGCTCCAGTTTTATACACACTGTGGCGTTGTGGGTTGTCGCGTGCCGGCCGCCGGGCCACCGGCGCCAGCTGACCGTGCCTGAGGCCGGGACGGTCACGTGACTGGGCACCGGCGAGGGACCCGTTCCGTCTGAATACAGTCAGTCTAGACCGAGACCTCGTTGTGTTTCATTGGCGACGAGTGCGGAACCAGCCATGGCGTGGCTTGGGGTGCCGCCCGTGTTTAAGCGGAACGAGGAGAGCTTTGGTGCCTATGCCAGGAGGCTAGAACAGTTCTTTGTCGTGAACGATTTGCTTATTCCCGACGACAAGAAGGCCGCGGTTTCAGTGGACGCTAAGCGGCGTGCTGTGCTCCTGACTGCTCTGGAGCCGGACACATTCTCGCTCCTGGAGGACCTGCTTTCTGGCGTCGCCGCTGGCTGACGCCGGGCCGCCTGGCTCGCTGGCCGGGCCGGTCTCCCCTGAGTTGGGCGCTCCGCCGGCGGCCGTAGCGGCGCCGGCAGTGTCCGACCGGGTGCTCCGTCCCAGGCCGCTTCCCGGACCGGACCGATTGAGTTATGCGTAAGATCGTACGCACCGTCCTATGCTTTGTCAATTCATGGTCGTGTTCGCTTTGTATGATAGGTTTTAATTCGTGTATATATCGTGCATTGTTTTATGTCAAGATCTGGTGGGGAGGAATGTGGCGTTGTGGGTTGTCGCGTGCCGGCCGCCGGGCCACCGGCGCCAGCTGACCGTGCCTGAGGCCGGGACGGTCACGTGACTGGGCACCGGCGAGGGACCCGTTCCGTCTGAATACAGTCAGTCTAGACCGAGACCTCGTTGTGTTTCACACACTTCCGTCTGTACCAACTAATCTCATATAGGTGTGAAAACAACACCCGCGTTCTTCTGAGTCAGACGAGATGTGTGTAAACTAGTCCATCCAAGCGCACAAAAAAAAAATGACAGGCAACCTACAAGCCTCGCTCGGCTATCTCCCGTTCGAGCACACTCGCCGCCGGTTCGTCGCGGTTCATCTGCACCGAGCAGTTCTGACCACGGGGGCCCCTCGCCCGGCCCCTCGCACCAACACCATCCGCTCATTTACATAGTCATATAAGGCGGCGTGTAATTTGCATCCCAATGCAGGCAGAGCATGTCCCCGGCACAGGTTTGGATTACGGAGAGATGAGAGGACGAACACAGTCCAATTACAGCAGCGATTCGACCGAAAAAAAAACGTCATAACGGCTGGGTATTAGCCTAGGCCCGTATAAAAGGGGTTTTTAATGATCCTGAAAACAAAAAAGTCTCCTTCCTCTCCCTCCCTTTCCCAAGCGCTGGTAGCTTTTCCTCATGGTTTACAGGGACTAGGGGTCCAGATACTCTCCCCCGCTCAGAAAATGACCACTGCCTTACCTGACAGCGCGTCCTCCACGGACAAGGGACAAGGGCCAGGGACCCCTCCCCTTTCAGGTACCCCGTCCGTTTACCTGAGGGCGCGTCCTCCATGGGCGTCAGGTGGGTGTGGTGGACCCCCCACCCCCCCACCCCACCCCCAGGGGGTGCGGGGACTCGTCCGTTTACCTGAGGGCGCGTCCTCCATGGGCGTCAGGTGGGTGTGGTGGACCCCCCACCCCCCCCCCACCCCCAGGGGTGCGGGGACTCGTCCGTTTACCTGAGGGCGCGTCCTCCATGGGCGTCAGGTGGGTGTGGTGGCACCCCCCCCCCCGGGGGAGGGGTGCGGGGACTCGTCCGTTTACCTGAGGGCGCGTCCTCCATGGGCGTCAGGTGGGTGTGGTGGACCCCCACCCCCACCCCCAGGGGGTGCGGGGACTCGTCCGTTTACCTGAGGGCGCGTCCTCCATGGGCGTCAGGTGGGTGTGGTGGCACCCCCCCCCCCCCGGGGGAGGGGTGCGGGGACTCGTCCGTTTACCTGAGGGCGCGTCCTCCATGGGTGTCAGGTGGGTGTGCACCTCCTTCCTGGGGCCGTAGCTGCCCAACATCTGGTTCATCTTGTCCACTGTCGGCACAGGGGTCCGTCTCAGCGGGTGTACTGGGGTACACGAGAGCTACAGGCGAGACACACACGCGAAAATACATGGGGTGCACCTGACTGAAAGGTTAGTCACCAAGACACTTTGGGAATAGAGGTTGCAAAAGGAGTCAGGTAACTGGAATCAGGATAATCAAAGCACAGAAAGCCGCCTTCCGATCCGTAAAGCATTAACAACCTTATTCAATACGACCACGCTTTCCTTTATGGTAGAGCTTCTGCGTGACGTGGGTTAGGCCTCTACTGAATATCCTAGCGGTATGTTCTTTTTTCTGCTGAACCTGGATTCCTTTGCAGTTACGGTTCTCTGCATGTCGCGAGGTTGGGATAGGGTGGGGACGGGGATCTTTTCTACTGGCCCCCGATGCCCTTGCGGTAGGTTTTCTGGGTGTAGCGGGTGGCGGGGCTCTAGTTTCTACTAACCCTGGATGCCCTTGCGGTAGGTTTTCTGGGTGTAGCGGGTGGCGGGGCTCTAGTTTCTACTAACCCTGGATGCCTTTGCGGTAGGTTTTTGAGTGTGCAGGTGGCGGGACTCTAGTTTCTACTAACCCTGGATGCCTTTGCGGTAGGTTTTCTGGGTGTACCGCAGTCCGGTGACGATGTCCCGCTGCACGTGGAACTCGATCCGCAGCCGGTACTGGATACCCTCCTTGATCGTGATGGTCTGCCGGAAAAAAAAGACAGGAAAACTGACATCGTGACACAGGAGTACTGACACACAACAAATGACACACGCTCAGTCTAACACAGGGACTAACATATTAGCTGGCGCGGTGACCTTACTTTTGTGTCAGACTGATGGTACCTACAGCAGCAGTTGTAAGCCGTGACCTAGTCCCAGTTGGAGTCCATGTTACGTCATTCGGACGTCCGCTCGGAAAAACTACGGAAGGTCATTTAGTGCTAATGCTGTAAGTTCTCTGCCGACTTAGTCGCGCGGCTTACCTGAGATTTCAGCGTCTCCAAGTCCCCAGACAGGTCTAGCACCACGTCGTCCCTGCCCTCGACCACCAGGGCGAGGCGCCGCACGATCACACGACTGGGGTTAGACTCGTCTGAAACGGAGGGCAGCCTCGTTATTACACGGCTCAGATTGGAGTTGGACTCGTCTGAAACGGGCGCAGCTGCTCATTGTCACATGTGTTTGGTTATAATTCTGTGACATGTTTAAATTGACTTTTTCTGAACAGAGGCCTCTTGCACCAAACTACCTAGCTAGGTAAAATCGAAAAACCGGTTTCAGAATAAGCTAATCTAACGGTGGTAATTTTGTTTGCAATAGCCCAATACATAATCCTACATGTGCTTGCTAAATTTTGCACGCAAATTGTTACATTTGAGACTTGGACTGGGTATACGATGCAAAATAATCCATGCATTGGTGCAAGAGGATTTTGGTGCAAGAGGCCTCAGCACTTAAATTGTCAGTACTTTGTCATGGGAACACTTTTACAATTAGTATACCTGAAAATACATTATGCAGGAGGTTCCACCAAACCAGACTCACGACTTTTACACCAGCCACAACCTTTGAATTTCTGACCGAGAGACGACCCCAATCAACAAGGACCTCCATGGAGTGCGTTAGTCATTTTCCATCAACAACATGGATATTCATCTAACCGTTTCAAGACATCACATTAATCTACAATCCTACTCACCGACGATGACCACCTCTCCAGCAGTGGCCTGTCCCAGCAGCGTGGCCTTGTACTTGCGCAGGCTCTCGTCCTCCGTGTCCAGCGCCATCAACTCGTCCAGGCTCTTCTCTGGCGGCGGCGCGTAGCCGGCGTCCACCTCATCGTCGTGGTGCTCCTCGTGCTCCTCCACGTGCGGCTCGTCAGACATGGCGGCGGCGGGACTGCAATGGGGCGGATAGTGTTAGTGGGAGTTGGGGGTAACGGGCAGATAGTGTTAGTGGGGAGAGAACGGGGAATATGGCCTGTGGGGATGGATCATCATATGAGCATCGTCACTGTTAGGTGGTCAACTTTTGCCCAAAATGTGATCAAATACAGCACCAAACAGCTACCAATTCCACCCTTCTACACTTGAAATGGCAATACACTATGGATGTAATCTTTGCCCAGCAGATATCACTACCAAACTTTTGGGACCCCTCCCCACATCAATATTACACCTTGTGGCCAAAAACTTTCTGGGGAGCTATTCTTTGTTGTTGTTTTAATATTTGTTGAAAAGTGGAAATAAATGACACAAATTAACATTAAAGCCAGAGCATTCAGGACAGATACAAATGATACAAACTAAGGTAGCAGTAAAGCAGGCAGCACCGGTCCCATAGCTCAGTTGGTAGAGCATTGGACTCAGCATGGTGAGAGCACATGTTCCCAGTAATAACAGTCCGGGTTCGAAGCGCGACAGGCGCTTAACATTTATGGGCATCCTGACAGGTATGGTTGCTGTTGGTGGCAGTCAGACTGTAGCCAGGCGAAGTCAGTGAGGGGACCAACCAAGTTGTGCGCACGTTTAACTTTAGACTCTAAATTCTGCCATAGAACCGGAATAGCACGATCGGGGGGTAGAGGGCAGGGTCACCCCAACAAGCTTTGCTTGACGGTGTCTGTCCTTGTAAATCCTTCCTATCAAAAGGTTCAGACAAAATTAAAAAAAACACACTTGTTTTTTGCAACCAAGAGGTGCTGTAGGTTAGGTTAAAGGTTGAAGGTTTTGGGTTGTAAGCAAGGTTAGGTCAGGTTTGGTTTGATTAGGAAGCATCTCTGGGCGGCGCCCAGTGGGCCCAGTGGGCGCACCTCTCCTTGTTTGCAAAAAAAGTGTGATGCCTCCTTTACGACTACCCAAACTAATCCCAGTCAGCATCCTATTACTGTAGAGTGTAGGGAGTATAAGACTCTCAAACTGAAGCAAGTCCATCTTGCCCATTTTGGATATGTCTATGCTTAGTGATTTTTTAACAGGATAAAAGAACAGGCATAAAATCTAATATGCACCATCCGTAGCCTTGAAAAACTAGGCAATAGTTTGTCTCATTGAATAATATTGATATACTAAAAAGCATTCAAACACAGGGACCCAGAGAGTGTACAAATTATGTTGTTTGACCGTAACCGGACAAATCTTCGTATGGCAATTCTTCGTCGCGCAATTCCTCGTCCGCATTTCTTCGTCCGCAAATCTTCGTCGGCGCATTTATTCGTGTCGCATAACTTCGTCTCGCATTTCTTCGTAAGCGCAAATATTCGTAGCGCATTTTTTCGTATCCGCATTTCTTCGCACGCGCATTTCTTCGTCAAGCATTTTTTCGTCCACGCATTTCTTCGTCTACGCAAATCTTCGTCCGCATTTCTTCGTCCACGCAAATCTTCGTCTGCGCATATCTTCGTCCGCAAATCTTCGTCTCCGCAAATCTTCGTCCGCAAATCTTCGTCCGCATTTTTTCGTTCACGCATTTCTTCGTCTACGCAAATCTTCGTCCGCATTTCTTCGTCCACGCAAATCTTCGTCCCGGCAAATCTTCGTCCGCAAATCTTCGTCCGCAAATCTTCGTCCGCAAATCTTCGTCCGCAAATCTTCGTCCGCATTTTTCGTCCACGCATTTCTTCGTCCACGCAAATCTTCGTCCGCAAATCTTTGTCTGCGCATATTTTCGTCCGCAAACCTTTGTCTGCGCTATCTTCGTCTCCGCAAACATTCGTCCACAAATGTGGTTCAATAAAACCATGAACAAATATCAGACCATCAAGTGATTGACGAATTTAATGCATGGCATGGATGATCGAAACTTTTGAAGTCAGGTAGATGAGGTCTGTCAGGTGAAGCTATTGTATTTGGGAGCCGACAATTGTAACATTCCATATCATTTGTGTCCCGGACATTCTTTTTTTTTCGCGGTCGATGAATGATGACTAATATAATCTCTTGTACCCTCGCCGGCATAGGCGGCGGAACGGGGAGGGCACCGGGGCACCGTTCCCCTCTTTAATTTTGGCCTTTTAACAGTAGCCCTATGGGCGTTGCATGGAAAGAATGGGACTAAAAGTCGGCAGTGCCGTGCCCCCCCCCCCCCCTTAATTGAAGGTGTTCCGCCGTTACTGCTCGCCGGACCTATTTGTTTTCTACATACACGCCGGCCGAGGGGGGGCGGGTACGACCCCCCCCATCGCTGTTTCACCACTGGTGGAGCTAGCGCGTCGCGGAAAAAACGAGCGTGTGCGCCGTTACGAGACGCAGAGATTAATACCCGATTTTAAGGCCTTCTAGGTCAGGGGTCGGCTTACAGCCCTCGGGCCGGATCCGGCCAGGAGGGTGACGATTGGATCTGGCCCGCGACCATCTGACGTCCGGCCCGAGCAAGTTTTGTCTAGAAGTAGAATTAGACAAAAACACCCGCAAATGGTGTTTATAAACTCATGAAGTGTGCGAAGGAAGAACTATTGTGCCAAAGCACATTTAAGTCACTTTAATGTCGGAGTCGATTTCTGAAGGAACCGCGGGCCGGAACACGATTTAAGTCGCTGATACCAGCCGCGGGCCGGACGTCAGATGGTCGCGGGCCGGATCCAACCGTCACCCTCCTGGCCGGATCCGGCCCGCGGGCCGAAAGCCGATCCTTGACCTAGAAGGCCTTAAAATCGGGTATTAATCTCTGCGTCTCGTAACGGCGCACACGCTCGTTTTTTTCCGCGACGCGCTAGCTCCACCAGTGGCGAAACGGCGATGGGGGGGGGGGTGGTCGCGTGTACCCGCCCCCCTCGGCCGGCGTGTATGTAGAAAACAAATAGGTCCGGCGAGCAGTAGCGGCGGAAGTGGAACACCTTCAATTAGAGGGGGGGGGGGGGCACGGCACTGCCGACTTTTAGTCCCATTCTTTCCATGCAACGCCCATAGGACTACGTCTGTTTAAAGGCCAAAATTAAAGAGGGGAACGGTGCCCCGGTGCCCTCCCCGTTCCGCCGCCTATGCCGGCGAGGGTACAAGAGATTATATTGTCATTCATCGACCGCGAAAAAAAGAATGTCCGGGACACAAATGATATGGAATGTTACAATTGTCGGCTCCCAAATACAATAGCTTCACCTGACAGACCTCATCTACCTGACTTCAAAAGTTTCGATCACCCATGCCATGCATTAAATTCGTCAATCACTTGATGGTCTGATATTTGTTCATGGTTTTATTGAACCACATTTGTGGACGAATGTTTGCGGAGACGAAGATAGCGCAGACAAAGGTTTGCGGACGAAAATATGCGCAGACAAAGATTTGCGGACGAAGATTTGCGTGGACGAAGAAATGCGTGGACGAAAAATGCGGACGAAGATTTGCGGACGAAGATTTGCGGACGAAGATTTGCGGACGAAGATTTGCGGACGAAGATTTGCCGGGACGAAGATTTGCGTGGACGAAGAAATGCGGACGAAGATTTGCGTAGACGAAGAAATGCGTGGACGAAAAAATGCGGACGAAGATTTGCGGACGAAGATTTGCGGAGACGAAGATTTGCGGACGAAGATATGCGCAGACGAAGATTTGCGTGGACGAAGAAATGCGGACGAAGATTTGCGTAGACGAAGAAATGCGTGGACGAAAAAATGCTTGACGAAGAAATGCGCGTACGAAGAAATGCGGATACGAAAAAATGCGCTACGAATATTTGCGCTTACGAAGAAATGCGAGACGAAATAATGCGACACGAATAAATGCGCCGACGAAGATTTGCGGACGAAGAAATGCGGACGAAGAATTGCGCGACGAAGAAATGCCATACGAAGATTTGTCCTGGAATCTGTTTGACGCCCCACGCCGATTAGGTATTGAAAGGGGGAATAGCTCAAGCTATCAAAATGGGAGACAGCATTTCATTAGAATTGCATGCAGCAAAAAACATACACAAAACAGAGCATGCAGCCATAAATGACACTACAAAGCCAAAGCAAAGCAAACAAAAAATTGGGCGTGAACACACGGATCAACTGCGCCATATACGCCGCACTACCAAAACCCATGGCTCAGAGACTCAGCCAGCGCTGAAAGCTGAAAATTAAAAAAGGTAACATCAAACAGGCGAAATCTTGCTTACCTTGGGCAGAATACAACAGCGAGAAGTCTCCAATAAATTGGAGGACGAATTTATGTGACGGTCCACGAGATGCCGACGGAGCAGAGAGGAAACAAATGTCAACAGAGGCGGATACTGCAGCTTCCGCCGGTCAATACGAGCTTCCACTTTCCCCCATGTTAGGGGTTTCCCTTCATTGTACCGATCGCTTCGCACTCGCATTTATTTCCGCGGCCCGCGCCCTCGGAAGGGTAATTTCCCCCATTATCAACTTCGGCAGCTGGTGAATAACTCGATAGGCTATACGACTGCACCCTCCTCACTCATCATTTTACTGCTGGTCTGGCAGCAAATTTGGGCTTCGGCCATACAAGACGGAAATTCCTACATACGAGAGGCATTGAGTGGTAGGTCAATAGGTGCACGCAACAAACATCGACCACACCGTTCCGTGCTTCCATCCTCAGGATACTGAAATCCTTCTCCTCCACGCCGCAACCCCCCTCCGGACTGGACAGGCAACTTTATCTCATGCGGGCTGCTCAGTGCTCCCTTGGAGCGGCACCGCTGCTCCCGAGGGAGCGCACCCCGTAGCCGGGTGCAGTGAGTGCCTTGGGGCTGGGTGGCCTGTCCTCTGGACGGGCTCAGCCCCGGCGACTCACTAGGGTGCCTGCCCAGATCAATGTCTCCCCCTAATTCCTGTCATCCTTCCGGCTCTGCAATGGTCTTGTCAGACCGAAAGGGCCTAACCCAACAAAACAAACAAACAAACATCGACCACGAGATTACAAAACATCACAAAAATCGCCGTTTGCTTACCTTTATAGTCACTTGACATTTTAATGGGCGCAAACTGACCTAGGTAGTCGATGCGCCCTAAAGCTCCAATTAACATACAAACTTGACATTTTAACAGCTGTGGAACTGACAGCATTTGTAGCGACTCTATCGTTATATCCCAAAACAAATCGTTTTATTGTTCCATCAGACTTCAGGGTAGGTACTAATCGAAGTAACAGAAATTAATGGTCACACGTGTATTGATGCAAATTTCGCAGCTTTTGTATTCATTGGAGACAATAACACAGGCAGATGAAGATGAATTAGTTTGCCGGGCGGAAGATCATCGTTTCTTGAACCCGTACTTCTTCCGTTCGTAGAAGAGATCTGTTTTGGAGCTTCCCAGGTTCACAATCTTCGGACAGCCATCTCTCTGAAATCACAGTCACATCGTCAGCACGAGAAACAACACTGGTTCAGTGAAAGGAGAGCATGATGGGACGTTCCAGGGAATTGGCGAGTAGATTCAGCATTACTACTGCGTCAGGCCGAACACAGGCGAGATTCTGAGCGACTAAAAGCTTTCTAAGCTACGGTTACACATCAACAACAAAACCTCCTCTCAGCTCAATCCTCATCATTTCAGCTCTCACTTACGCAAAAGTTATTTCAAAACCAGCCTGGCCAAGCACTCATCGAAAGTCAAAACTCGATGGCATTCCAGCTTTCACCAAGCGCCAATAACAGAAGGGAAATTGACTCTCCAAAAGTGATGCTGATATTCTGAGATAGGTGATAGTTGTTTCCACGACGGAACATTGGGCACCAAATCGACTGAAGTTTAACTAAAAAAGAAAGGCAATCAATATTTCATTTGAAAGGTGGAAGCACTATAGGGTATAAATAACTACAATTGTTCCTCGTAGTTAACAGATTTAACAGATTATATGGGTGCTCATTGTAAATTGTCCCATTCCCAAATGTTCCATCGGGAAAATGGCTATTGTGAGTGTGACAGATCCGACCCGTGCTCATCAAATCTTATCGCCCAATTATTTCGCCCGGTATCTCACTCAGTAGAGCATCGGACTCTCACTGGTGCGAGAGAGCCCGGACTTGTATCGATATGATGTCTGCGGCTGATGGCAACTTTAACATCCATTTTGCGGATACCGGAGCCGTGTTCGGGCAGCGCATCCTATTGTAAAACTCCTATATTTCTTATTGTAAGCGTAAAATATTTAGCGCGGTACCCGAACACGGCTCGGGAGTCACCCGACCAGCTGACGGTGGAGGTCGGTGTGTGTGGGGGGCGGGGAGGGGGGCGGGGGCAAAACAAGCTACCAATAGCTTGGGATCCAGTCGGTCAGCAGGTCCATTTTCCCGACCCAACGCAGCCAAAAGTGTCATGCCAATGTAATATGACCTGATGTGTAGGAGACAATGTTTTTGAAAAATAATCATTTACAAATTTCACTGAAGGTTATTGAAAAAATGCATTTTTTGGCATATTACTCGCTATGTTCACAGCGATCCTCCCGATAAGCCCACACTCACGTCCTTCTCCTGTATGGTGCACTCCTGGCAGTAGTAGGCGTCACTGATGCCCGGACCACCACAGATGACGCAGCGGCCCTGGTACGAGCCATAGTTGCACTCATCACAGATACGCACCAGGGTGCAAGGCCGCACGTACGAGTCGCAGACGACACACTTGCCGTCACACTTCTCGCACAGGCGTCCGATGGCTGAAACAGTGACACAAGAATAGCAATGGAGTATTTCAGAGCAATTTTGAAGTGTTGATGACTGTTGTTGAAGTGTTGATGACTGTTGTCAACACTTTATTTTTAGCTGGCTGGACGTAAGTTAAAACTTTCTGTACATGGTTTCCTGGTAAGGATGTTTTATTTCTCCAATATTCTTTTAAGTTTTAGGCAGCAATATAATGGAAACTAAAAAATGGAAATGTACCTCCTACTTTCAAATGCGACTTGGCGATGAACATAAAATGTCCAGTCCTACCCAGAATTCTTTGGTCTCGAGACAAGGTACCATATAATCTTATAAATAAAAGTTTCATCTTACTACCGGTACCGGCTAATACTAATTGCGATTGATTTTCCTCAACGCAGGCTCAGGCTATGCTATCGGTTACAGTCAGATATGCACGGTTCGAACTCACCTACTCCCGGTTGTTTCCTGCAAAAAATAAGATCGGGATGGTGCTTAGCCATTTTAAATAACTTTAAATAAACGCAATCACGTGTAACCTACGAGTTACGACCAAAATCTACAGCGAGCGTCAATAATTTGGAAACGTTTCAACTTCTCCGTATTTGTCGACATTTACGAGCTTCCAGATATTCCAAAGTAAAGTTTTCCCTTCAGCGCCCGATGAGCGCCGAAGTTTTTACCTACGCCTATTAGAAAAGTAATCTTGCGTAAGCCAACGCGATTGGTTCGAAACTCAGTGAAAACAGTTACAAGAACTGGTGAATACTACATTGCCGAGAACAACGATAAAGGGAGGGATATCATTTTAACTTAGCCCTATGGGCGTTACATGGAAAGAACGGGACCAACCCCGCGTTCGATGTTTCTCGGACGACGAAGATTCTACGTCATCCGGCCAATCTCGTTCCAGAACCGCAGCCAAGCCCCCGCTGACCTTGAACGGGATTGGTCGGACGGCGTAGAATCTTCGTCGTCCGAGAGACATCGAACGCGGGGCAAAAGTCGGCGGTGCCCCCCCCCCCCCCCCGCTAAATTGGCCGCAGGATGGAATCTGCTTGAGTAACCTGATGACTGATGTCAATAGTGCCTACTGCCTACAACTTAGAAATATGACCTGCAGTCACCTGAAACTACTGAAAGTATTAAAACAGAACATTTGTGACTTGCAAAAAATAATCTTTGAGATTTCGGTGTTGACAAAAGATAAATGAGTTAGGTATCTATGAAGTCTCACTGCAGGCCACCCGCAAAAAGTAGACGCGTTTCTATGATCTCAACGGATCCTGGATAAATTAACCCGCGCCCCACTGGGGTCTGCGTATAACACGCCCTACTGGGGGGGGGGGGGGGGGCTATTCATAGCCCCCCCTCCTAACTCCGAAACTACTGAGCCGATCGTCAAAATTCAAACGTCGTCTGATAGCCCCGGAAAAACTGTCGAACGAAACCTAATTTCATTGACCTCGAGGTCACCGATGACGTCACAGGTCAGGTCAAAGTAAAAATTATTAGCATTTTGGCTTGATCACGTTTTGGGCTCTGGCCGCCGTCTTACAAGTCAGACCAGGCTCATTTTTGGTTTCCACACTCGTGAACAGATGCTCTAGTTACCCTGAGGGTACCAAACTTGTACTTTGATTTTCAGGTCAAGGTCAGGTCATCACAGGTCACGAAAATATTATACCTATCATGCGTCGGTCACGTGACACATGTTTTATGGTCCATTTAGGTCAGATATTTCGAATTTGATGTCGTCTGTGTTATTCGAGGTCATTTTGAGTCGAATTTAGCTTATGTTAGGTCACTTTCAGGTCAAAAAAGGTCAAATTTTGAAGTTAAAATTTTTTAACAAAAAAGGTGTCTATTGGATGCAGTTTGAGCTCAGGAACACGATAGTGCTATTTATATTGGCGTACGATGTCAAATACGTGCTAAAAAATTGATTTGAAAAATTAATAATTGTGAATTTTTTGCAATAATGCGTAAAACTTGGCCATTTTTGAAGATATTTAGCTAAAACTTGCTAGAGTTAGTCATAATAATGCGTTCTATCACATATATTCCGGTTTTTTCGAAGTCAAAAACTTTTTGAAAAAAAATGTAAAAATATAAATTTTGGATATTATTATATAAAATTTTCAAAGTTTTCAAAATTTCGAAAATCCGAGATAGCAGTTTGATAGCGCAGTCTATTCTGAGTCCTCTCATGCAAAGAAATTGGATCTAGCTTAAAAACTGAGCTCTTGGGAGCGATTGCCGTGGTTCAATGTTTTGCGTCGAAATCGGCCGAACATGACGTCACTCTGACGTCATTTCCGGCCGACCTATAGTAGGTACGAAGTTCAAATTTTGACACAAGGTGTCAAATTGATGCAGCCTAAGGTACTGAAAGTTTGGCGTCGATACGTCAAGCGGTTTGGAAGTTATTGCAGAAAAACGGGAGGGGGGGCTATAAATAGCCCCCCCCCCAGTGGGGCGCGGGTTAAACAACTGGATCTATGATCATCGGATCCGAGATCAGAATCTGTGGAATCAGATCCCAGTCCCATTTCTCGGATCCATGGACATGTCTGCTGGCATGGCCTGATTCGACAAATTTCCATCGAATGACCAGCATTCAGCAACTAACTCATCCTGAGGGGGGGGGGGGGGATTGAAGTCTCGACTCTCAAATCATCTTGGAAAAGCATATATTTTAAGAGGCCGCCAGATCCATCACATGATAGCCATGTCTATCCAGTGCACGGAATGAATAGCAGACGTCCCGACATAGTGATCACAAGTCACGGCTCTGCAACGACCACCAGGGCTTGATCAGAGCTACCGCGAAAACCTCAGACGTGAATGCATTGCTACTCACTGAAAATCCAACGAGCTTAAACTAATATGGCAAGCACTCCTCGGCTACTCGCTTGCTCGTATGTCCCCATTTCTACGGTCTAGATTGAGATGCATAACAACAGCATAACTAAACCGCATGCTTATCATAAAGCGGTCATAGACTGGCGTTGTGACATCACCTCGTGCTCACTCCTAATCCCCACCTCCACCGGGCGGAGCCGCCTTTTCCAGGCCACAGCTGACACGTGCTTTATCCACCTCGGCCTCCACCAGTCGGCAGAGCTCGTCAATAGGCCTCCGTCCGTCCAGAAAGGTCACCTCTGCCTCTGCCTCTCTGCGGAGCGCAGCCTCGTGCTGCTCGTACATCGGCCACACGCAGGCGTCAAAGTAGCCGGGCACATCGGGCGGCTCGTACACCCGCCGCTGCCTCCGCTGCCAGCAGGTGGCCCGGTCCAGCGTCACAAACACGCGCGCGTCGCAGCGCTGGCGCACGCGCCCATCGTTGAGCACGAGGAATCCCTCCAGGATGAGTATCCCGGGCGGGGAGGTGGCGGTGAGGGCGGTGACGTCGGCCAGCAGCCGGTCCATGTCCAGGGCGGACAGGGTGTCCCAGTTGAAGTGGTCCAGGCCGGGCACAAGGCGGTGGCGGGGGTCCGACTCGGGCAGGAAGTAGTCGTCCTGACTGATGAGCCGCGAGCCGGCCAGAGACGCGTGCAGCCGCCGCGCGATGGTGGTCTTCCCGCTGCACGTGGCGCCCGACACGGCGGCCACGCACCAGCGCGACATGGCCAGACACGACGGTCGACGGTTCGATCCTCGCTGAGGGCGTGACTTTCGTCAGATTGTGCAGATCACAATGTCAGGGGAACCAGGAACGTCTTGACGCGATGTTGCGAGTTCCGTGTCAATGAGCGAACGTCTGCACACAACTCATGGCACCAGCAGCACTTCTACCCTCGAATTTACTGTGAGGTTCACAGAGCACAGCCCTCACCAGCGCCTAGCTGAGCGCTCAAGAGACAATGAGGCAAATTACCGACAACCACTGGCATCAAATTCACACCTAGGAGCATGGATCACCGACGCCAAGGTCACGTGATCACCGGCGCCGCGGTCCCACAAAGTACTCGCGCTCGAACCGCGCAAAGTCCTCCTCGGAGAAGCACGACTTGGCTTCCTTCTGTTTCTTCTTCTGCTGATCTTGTTGGACCTTTTTCACGGACCGCCGCTGCTGGTACTCGGAAACCTGAAACGAGGAGCGTCCAATCGTGGTCAGCGCGAGAAAACGCGATATTTGGGCGAGATTGGGCATACAAAAATATTGGTGCATGCTATATATCGGTACAAATGTGAATAACAGTGGTTTCAGGCTTGTTATATAATAATGCCTGGCCATGACATGCAAATATGAGGGCAACTATGGCTCCACTAATAGATGCTGTTTACACACACACATAATGCATAGGCTCTAGGCACTAGAATGCATTGCTTATGCACAAGGTTCCATCAAAAATTAAAATAAACAAACTAACCTGTTCAACAACCTTTGTGCTAGTCTTCTTGCTGCTCAGCAGGTTGAGAAATTTTATTGCATCTTTGGTGTTATCTTTAGGCTTTTGTTTGTTGTACTCATCCAATGCAGACTTGTACTTCTTCCCTTTGACAGTCAGAGGAGCACCTGTAATAGTTTTTTCAGATGTCATGTGTGTTAAACAGCAGATGGCTAGCATTCAATTCAAGTGGGGTCTATCATCACGCCCAGCAACAGAACAAAGGCTTAGATCTTTATGGTCACAACAGATGCCAGAGAGAGAGGGAGAGAGAAAGTGAACTTGGTATTTGCAGAAATGTAGTCCAATGCTACCTCACACAAATGATCAATGGTGCTCCCACAGCACTGCCTGTTATTCTACTAAGTAGTGATGAAAAATATTGCAGATGTCATATACTATAAATAACATTACTATGAAATGAAGCATTTTAAGTCAAGAACAAAATACTGAGCATCACAATGGCTGAAACATTGGCTAGCATGGTAGATCTTTATAATAAAAAATAACATTTATGAGTAAGGAAGTCATTCAAAGGTCACATCAACAGTTCTGATTTCCACACAACTTTGCAGGTACTGTTTGGTTAACTCACAAAGCAGCTTCATAATATTGACAATATTTGGCATGGCAACACAAACTTTATAATTAATCATAAAAAATACCATTGCTGAGCAGTCTGTACTGACTACTGGTACATAAAAAGCCAGGAATATTCCTACTTAGATTGAAAATATCAAAACAACTCGGGTAGCCTGCATATAATAGCATATGAAATGTTGCAATTAACTTACCACTGCCATTCTTTTTCTTGTTCTCCCTTCTTCTCAGCTTCTTCAGTTCTGTCTTGTTTGTTGTTGCCAGCAAAGCAGATGGTTTCTTCTTTGATGAACCTGGAAAATAAATAACATTTATGAGTATTGAAGTTACTTTCTTGTCAAACCACATGCAAAATATGCAACAAAAGTTGTATAAAAAAACTAGACATAGCAGGTCAAGATAGTAACTAGGGTATCAGTAAGACAAGCGTAGCACAAGCGGGCATATGCTGTGGCATGGACAAAGTCACTAGAGCCTTGAGGCTTTTAGAAACATTACGTATGCTGCAGCCTGGGCCCTGGGGAGATCCGCAGAACTGAATCCGGGCACTGCAAGATCAAGCACCCACTAGGCAGGCTAGGTATATGATACATGTAGCACACAGCATTCAAAAAAAATATTAAAAAGAAAATGGATTAGCACAAATTATGATTCTGACCTGAACCGGACTCAGTTGCTAAGTCGTCGCTGAAAAGCTCTAGCCCCTTGCGGACCAGAGACGCACTCATGCTGACCCTAAGGCGCGTCCTACAATAAATCCACTTGGAAAGTATTTGGACGAACTTCTTGTGGATCTTTTAATCCAGAGGGCATAAATTTATCAAAATTGAAATGTCCGAAATGCTTATTACCCAGGGGGGTTCGCTCCCGTGCCTTCAGCATTACGAAAAATGGCAACAGCCCGTGAGCAGCATCAGCGCTCACGCACATGTTCAAGGAAAACGACATGTGATGGACTGCTAACGACGGCCCTCTCCACCAATCAGCGCTCGGCATCTCGAGCGCTGATTGGCTGGTAGCAAACGCGTCATATGTGGGTCTCATTTTTTGCGATCAGTGAACGCGTTATTTAATACGCAGTGGCCTATGGAGAATGGCACGCGGAACTGAAGGTCAGTGTTTTATTGCTTCGTACATGCGAATGGGGGTATTTGAGTGGCATTTGACACCATTTTCGAAATCTACAGTGAATTTCTGATCGACTCATGTATATATTTTTATGAATTTGACAGTATTAGTGCTACATAGTCGGTGTTTTATGTTGGTGTTGTTTCTCTCGACCTTTGTCTTGGACTCTTATCCTATCTTTTCTCGAAAATGCTTGCCATAACCAGGTCTTAACTGTATCTGTATAAAGGGAATATGTGTTGAATATGAGGAGAAGGTAGTATTTATAGTCACCGTGGTAGTAATGACCATTCTGCCTATCAAACTGCCAGAAGGTGTGCTTGTAAGGTGATTGAAACTGCAGTACGGGTTGCAGATGTGGGTTTGACATTAGCATTGTTGTTGTAACCCCACTTGCTCTAATAAAATTGCAACATGGGGTTATGTACCCACTATTGCACAGCCTGGTATCAAGCTGGTTGATATGTGGAGGATAATGAAAGCATAAAAACTTTTCTTTAGTGAATAGGAGCGTTGCGTCTTGTGACTTATGTCAAGTCATTTTAAATGAAATGATTGTGATTGTAACTTTTACTTCAATTATTATTATTGCTAGTTTTGACCTTTTTAATCATCAAGTTTTATGTGTACCAATTTCATATGCCTGTGTAATGTCTGTGCGGCTTTGTGCAGTGAGCGTGTCTTGAAACAAACCAATTTATTTTGTACCTTTTCTTACTTCAACAAATGTATGTCAAAGGACAAAAATGTCATGTCTATTATCATTGACACTACTACAGCTAACTTTGCCTATATTCCTATCTTTCAGAGGCATTCATCTGCTTTCCAGTGCGGTGCAGTACCTAGGAGGCTGCAACTGAAACTCGCACAAAGGCAACCAAGTGTCACTTCATCAGCCTACAGTAACAGCCCATCTGTAATCAAGATATGGGTGAAGTGGCATAGAAGAACAACCAGTAAACATGAAAAGATGTATTTTGTTTTGAACTATTTCTTAGCATAACTGAACAGCAAAGTGCACACTTACTGCTTTTCATGTTTGCCCTGTGTGCACTGTGCAGTTTTGAATTATTTTAACTATGAAATGCTTTTGCTAACTACTCTCTTTACATAAGCTTCCTTTGTCATGCCTGTGTAATTTTGAGTTTACATGCATGATGTAGGCATGTTAGCATGTATTTCCCTTGGCTTCATAAAACTACTTCCAAGCATTTGTTATGAACATTGGTGCTACCTATATATGATGCTTCAAATGTGTCCAGTAGTTGATGAAGGGAGAAGAGTAGTAGGACAGCTGATAGGCTGATAGCTATTACCAAAAATATGTGCTTGTCTGCACTTCGGGCTGTTCCATCATATGCAACCTCTATTTACTTCCTTGTGTTAGAAACACCCCATCTTTTGTTTCTTTCCTGTGCGCCCATTGTTTCCGTGGTGCTATAAACGTCAAGTTTGAAGTTGGTATCCAAGTGAGCAAAATTTGCATTATTTCAGGCCGTCTTGAATCATTCGTCTTGAATTATATCCCTAACTGACATCCTGTTATTTGTCCTGCAATGTCTGTGCCTGTGTCCGCCCTTACCTCCGGCTCCAGCCTCCAACCAGGCCTGCTGAGCTCTGTCGCCGGCGCGGTGTGTCGCAACGTGCTGTTTCTCCACTCCACCCGACAGCTGCTAGGAATCATCCTGTGCCATGCGCCATGCGACACAGCAATTGTAAGCTGCAGGTCACATTCGGGATGATTGGCTCCGCGTATGTGCATCCGGCCGGGTGCTAGTCGATATCAGGGACGTGGGTCGGACTGTTGTGGCGGCGTGCACTGTGTTGGTTGAAGTTGTTGTATTTCTGTTAGTGAAAAGCATTAATACATAACCGTGGCTGCAGCCCAATGTTATTGTGGATTTCAGAGGGAGTGGCCAGTCAGGAGGGCCCCATGTGGGTATAGATCCAGTGTCCAGTGGGATTGGCTAAGATTTCCGGCGATTGATAAACGCTTCTATGATAGTAAACCTATTGAGTTATGAGGGGAGGTCACGTGAGGGACCTGACCTTACTAAATTCTTGTGAAAACACGACACATACGAACGATAAGAAACCGACAGCTCTTCTTTCTGCCAAGTGTCATCTTTCTGTGAAGGATTTCTTGGCACTGAGTGTCCAGAAATTGCGTTGCTTTTGGACTGTGTAGAGGCTCACGAGCGATAACATAGGTCAACAACCTGACGTACCTTAAATATGCGACTTGTACCAGAAGATCCAGCTTGATCAAAAGATTGTACATGTCAAATTTCAGCTCTTTAGCTCAAAAGAATTTTGAGTTATCGTAAAAACCGTCAGTGTGGCACCGTATCGCCTCCCCGCGCGGTCGGAAGGTAAAAGTTCGCCGGCTCTAACTAAACAAATAGTCGTCGTATCGCAAATTCATTGACGGCGTTCGAAGCGTCGTTCAATTTACTTTCGAAACATATCCTAACATTAACATTTATCTGCCTAGCGCAATCTCCAACAAGCAAAAGTTCCGTGCATGCATCCTCATACAGTGTTAGCGGCCGCCGGCCGCCGGCCGCTGACCCACATTCGCGTCATCAGGGAATGCCGTAACTAATTTATTGTTTCCAACTTTTTTCCCGGAGCGTTCTACCTGGTTTATATAGCCTTGTTATTACCTATGATGCGCGAAAGTGTGCGCGAAGCTACCACAAGAATGCTACTCCGTAAATGTCACTATTGCGCATCGAACGCCATACTTTTCACTGCCATATTGCTGCCAAATGTAGGGGAATATTTTATTTTATTCCTTCACGGAGGCGTAATGCGTTGTGCATGCTGACGTGCGATGTGCGGTTGATATGCGGGACGGAGTGCTCATTGCTTACCGGGAGGCAGCCTGAGTCCTTCACCTGCATTTCCATTCCGACCGGCTCGACCACTCTACCCGAACTCACTCGTTCCCTCTACCCCGACTAACGGCCGCGGCTAGGGGGCCGGACACGCCCGCGGGGGGGGGGGGGATGGAGGGCCAAGAGGCCGTCACAAAGGGTGACAGGTAAAAGAGTTGTCTAGCTGTCACCACTGTCAGCGAGGGCCGACCGAAACTTCATCGGTGACCCGGCTCTGGCATGAGCTTCTCACCACGAGCATTTGCTATTCTAGTAAAAATAATTACTCCCTCCTTTCCTGGATCGGCTTTGAGCAGTCGTCAGCGCAAAATGCCGGTCGTGAGTCAAGACGACATCCATAGGTAACGTGTGAGCAGCGCTGAGCGAATAAGCAGTGACTGTGCAGCGGACGGAGCTCTACGAGCGGCGGACGGGAGGTGGGCGGAGGGCGGGGGCCGCGCTCAGAGGTCACCGGAGGACGCCAGTGGACGCGCCTAGCCTTGGACGCGCCGACCGAGGCCGACGGACCGGCCAGTGCTGGCCCAGATGGCGTCTTCACCGCTCGTGCTGTTGCTGCTGCTGCAGACGGGGGTTGTTTGGGGAGCCGAGACGGCGGACCAGACAGGTAGTAGAGCACTTCATGGGCCGGATAAATCCGTTATCCACGGATAAATCCACGGACCGGATAGGATTGGATTCTAAATTTGTTATAAAAGAACGGATATGGGCGGGCCGGATTTGGGAATTGAAGGTTGAACCCGGATCAAAACGGATCAAAATTTTAACATTCAACATTGAAGTTAAAAATTAACCTATTGAAGGATGATACCTAGTTTACCAATGTGGTGATTTTCATGTGGTTTTAGGTTTATAAGCATGGTTTTTTGAACCATGATGGTCTGTGAGATGTATGGCTGTCTGGTCCCTTAGATTGAACTTGTTAGTCCAGTTTTGGGTGAAACCAGTTATTGGTGAAACGGATTATTACGGATATTTTTTGGAAGTTTGGCTGCAATACGGGCCATGGGTGGGCCGGATTCTGATATTCAAAGAAAGGCGGATAATGGGCGGATCTGGATATGACTTGCCGGATATGGGCCGGGCCGGATCCTAAAAAGCCTATCCGTGAAGTGCTCTAACAGGTAGGTAGGCGGCGGGCGAGAATGCTGACGTCGCGCATTTTGCTGTTGTTAATCATGAAACGAGGTAATTTTTAATGATAATTCACATCCCATCGTGTATTTCTCTTCCTCGGCGGCTTCAGGCTTGTTTGCCCCCACCGCGCTCCCAAAAAAGGTTGCGATTGAGCCGAGGGAAAGCTGCGTCATATAAATATACCAATAAAATGCACGGGGTAGAATAAAACATCGGCGGCCGATCTGCAGGGCCAGGCTGTACCGACCGCCCCCCGTGCCCGCAGTTCCGCTGGGTGAGCTGCACTGCAGTAAGGGCGGATCGTGGTGCCCTTCCGGTGAGACCTGCGGAGGTCCCGTCTGCGGCCCCGGGCCACGCTGCTGCGACGAGGCCGTCGACGCCTTCCTGCAGAGACGTGAGCGGTAGAAGGAGGGCTAACTTGTATCTGCCAATAGCCGATCAATAAGTACACTCATTGTTCAGCTGATAGCTATGTAGTTACTAAATAAAGAAACTGCTACTTTGATTAGAAATGAGACGAATAAGAAGTTCCGCCTAGTAGGTAGGACGTTACTGCAAATTGCAATTAGTTTATTGCCACCAACCTGATTGCTAAACGACATCTTTCTGTGACGTTTTATCTTCAGCTGTCATTAAGACCCATATAACAGAGCCGAAAATCACCACATCATGCAGCTGCCACGGCACACTTGCAAGCTGAATCAAATCACGGCTATTTTCCCCCATCAGCGGTGCTCCTTCGGCCGCCGATCCTGCCGTCTGACGTCAAAGGAGCGCCTCCGATCGACTCCATCGGGAGCGTCAGAGAGCCGCCTTCGACAGAGACGGCGAACAAGCCGCCGCCGCCGCCACGTCGCTGTCGGCCCGGCACAAAATGCATCGGTGAGTGCGGAACTTTTGCCGTCTGAATGGGGGGTAATTAAGACCGACTGCATTGGTTTTGCCTAGTGAAACTGATATCGATTTTATTTCGATGAGCAATCGGATGCAGTGTAATTCATTCACTGTCGCGCACCATGAGAAATTGATTAAATGTTCATGCCGTCTCAATATATCTCCAGCAATTTGAGTGTGCCGCACTTAGCTTTATCGAGTACGACTCACTCAATTCAATCTACTCATATCCCTAGAGGTATGGCTGACTTTCCATCAACTGTGGTGTCCCGCTGTTCCCAGATAACTTTCCCTGCGAGCAGGGCGGCTCGTCCTGCCCCTCCGGACAGACGTGCGGAGGCAGCTGTGGCCCCTACACGTGCTGTGCACTGCGTGAGTATCGGCGACTGAGGACTGGGGGTGACGGACTCACAAGGCACAATAGACGACGTTTTATGAGTGTAACATAACTAGAACGTTTCGGCCCTTTCCACATTTCTCCTACCGTTTGTTTAGTTGTGTTCGTTGCGACCGACAAGAGTTGAGTTCGTACTCAATTATAGCCTTCGTGGTTGTATGGTATGTAAATAATTCAGCTCGTTTCAGAAGAGGAAAACGTGCGCCGGCTGCTGCCAACACATGGCTGGTCAATCTCGAATTAACCGAATCAAAGAATCAAAGAATCAAAGTAATCAGATCGGACACGCAACATTACACCTCCGTTTAATAAATATCGGTCGTTATTTCCTGAATGCACCGTTTAAATAAACAAAATTATCCACTTAGCTAGCACAATCCACTTAGCTAGCACTACCTGCCTAGTGTCGTGGTAATGCTCCCTGACATTTGTATCCCTGCGTCCTTATGACAACGGCTGCCACTGGCGTTCGTTCGGCAGCATCGTCGGCCTGCGGTGAGGGCGGGAACGTCTGTCCCGCCGGGTACATCTGCCGGCCGTGCCCCCTGCCCGGCGGCGCCTGCTGCTGTGAGTATATAGAGGGAGTATGTACATATGTACTAGTGGTGTCATTTTCCAAAAAATGGCTGACCGATACCGACCGAAACCGAATTTTGGGAAACATTTCCGACCGAATACCGACCGATAACATCCCAAGCCAAAATTTGACCGAAACTTGACCGAAATTCTAGTTGCTATTATTTTACCCCCGAATTAAATAATTTGGTAAATTCTGATGGAAAATAATCGGAAATAGCATTTCAGTTCAAGTTCAGTCAATTCTTAGCCGTGCTGCAAAATACATTTTTTTGTGGTAGAAGTTACATTGCTAAGGGTAGATTGCATGGTAAATTGGCTAAGGGTACCTACATTGCACTTAACTAGGTAAAAATGGAATGCTTTCTCTTTTTGAAAATGGTTTTACTGACAGGGTGGCCGAAAATGTCCGATATTTGGGGGGCCTGACCGACCGATTACCGAATCGGTCAGCACATCTTTTCGGTAACCGAATTTTTCGGTAACCGATTGACACCACTAATATGTACATACATATAGAGGGACTATATAGAGGGTCCGGTTTAGATATGTCAATCGGATACCAACTTTTTGGTATACCGATACCAAACCGATACCAACTTGGTATTTGGTATTTCAATTCTAATGTGTTTGGTATTTTGTTGGTATTATGAAACCTTGCTAATGTAGGGGAAGGAGGGTGAATTGCGCCACCTTAAGGAAAAACGCTAATTGTAAGAAAACCGCTGGAGATATAAGCATGCATTGGTGACCATTTCAAAGAGGAACTCATTGGCTACGATTTAAGAACCTCCCGATCAATTAAGAATGTTTCGTTTGCTTCTGACAGCTGCTTTTTCAGAAACATGTAAAAGGGCGCATTTGCCAACAACTGCTGTAAATTGCGCCAGGGGGATGGCGCAATTAGAACCCAATTGCGCCCTATACTTTAACATGGCTAAGCGAATGAGACGGAATGCATACACCCCGGCAGTCTAATGTCATTGCGGCTTACTTTAACATTCATAATGTTATTCACACGGGTTAAATAATAAATGTAGGTGTAAATCGCGATGTTTTTTTTTTGCCCAGGTAGATAACTTTACATGTGTTCGTACGCTTGTAAAAGTGCAACGAAAACGTTTACTGCAACTGACTAGATATATGTGAACGTATGCGCCTATACGGTTACATTTCCAATCGTTTCTCTCAAAATTAATAATTTTTATTGTTTCGACAGCTTTATGACATCAATTTTTACTTTTTTATCATAGCTGTCACCTCTCACGCCTGAGTCCATGTTGAAAATGTCGTATTTTGTCAATTACACCACAAGTTCGTAGCCTAAATGGCAGCTGCATTATAAGTTTGACGAGAGAAATAATTTGCGGACTGACGACAGCGGGTTGCTCCCCTGCCTGACATTAAACTCCTTCTTTATTGCAATCAGTTAATGATGCATTCATGCTGTCGTGATATACAATAGCAACACCATTATTCTATTTGCGCCCCCCTGGCGCAATTGCCATGGGCGCAATTAAAATTGAGGTAGGGTGAATATGTCAAAAACGCCCCCCTTAAGCGCGAAACCTTCTGACACTCAACCCAACACAGATTACTTAAACCTTTGGGCACCATCATGTAGCTCATTCTTTTTACTACGCTTTGAGACCAAGAAAAGACACCTGCGTGTGGTATTTAACCCCCCAAAAAGGTTTTCGCATACCCTTACAAAAGGGCGTTTTGCCCCATACCCTGGGTAATACGCCCACACCCATGTGCAAAGCGCCCCCACCCCATCCATCAACAGAAAATGATGAACATGGCAGAACTTGACGTCATTCTGACGTCATTTGTGGTCAACCTATCACAGCCTTTGGAATAAAATTTTGTTGCAATGTGTGATGCCCGGAGGAGTCCTGAAAGTTTGGTGACGATATCTGCAGTCGTTTAGGATATATGTATCAGCAAAAAAGGACAGGGAGAGGCCTTTTCGGCCCCGACCTACAGGGCGCTACCCTGCACTCTCACCACCGTGCAAAACGCCCCCCTTTCAGAAAACTGGGGGCGTCTTGCCCCATGCATCGAGTAGGCGTCTTGCCCCATCCACTGCATTTCCGGTCAACAAAATATTGACAAAAAACGCGCCACTAACGCCGCAGCATAATACATTCAACAGAATGACAATAAAACGCAGTTTTGAGTGATGTGCACAATAGCAAGTTTTGTGATATAAAGAGGGCATTAACCCTCGCATGTGTGCGGCGTTTTCCAGCTTCTAATGTGTAGGGGGGGGGTCGGTTGGACCCCCCCCTTGCCGTTTGGCCCCTGATCGAGCTAGAGCTTCGCGGAAAAAACGAGCTTGTTGCCCGTGACGAGAGGAAGCCGATGATACCCAATTTTAAGGTCCTAGGTCATTGGTTGACCTTCCAGGTCAGGTCAATGACCCAAAGTCGGGAAAATCGGGACCTGTTAGAAAGTCGTAAAGTGTGGCTGCTAAGGGGTTTTTCGGGGTGCTGATCACGAATATCGTGTTAGTTTTGATCACAGATGATGTCTTGAAGCATTTAGACCAGGTCGGGTCAGGTCAGGTCAGGTCAACCAGTAGGCGTCGTGACGGGTATTCGTAGTACGTGTCAACCGCCTCTGACAGCTTCGTAACATGTTACGAAGTCACCAAAACTACTTCGTAAATGTTCAAATGGTTGCTAAATTCGAATTCAGCTCCAAAAACTAGCCTAGAAACATGTAAAACTCGAAAAAGTGACCCGAGGTCACCCGAGGTCACCAAAGGTCAATGACCTGACCTGACCTTCAGGTGACCTTGACACACACGGGAGTAACATCAAATCACATGTTTGAACGTTTGAAACCACGAAAAGCTTGCAAACACGCGGCTAGTGCGAGCCGACATACGCGAAATCGCGATTACGGCCAAACATGGTCTCGGAAAAGAGGTCACAGGTCAAAGGTCATTTGGGTCAGGGTCATGAAATTTTCAGGGTAGGTGTAAAATTGATCAATGCGAGGGTACTGAAAGTTTCGTCGCGATCGGCCGCTTTTTACGCGAGTTATTCGCGAAAAACCATGGGGGGGGTCCATCCGACCCCCCCCTACACATGCGAGGGTTAAAATATTAGGAATCTTCTGTAAAAACAACAAAAACCACACCCAAAACCAACATCAGCACCTACCCACGCTGCTCCTCAAGACGCAGAACCGGAAATACAGACCTAAGTAAACAAGCAGCTGACTGTTCTGAAAGACAGGATAAAACACCTATCCGTCGATAAGAAATACGATTTTTTAGGGGAGGCGTTTAACCCAGGGGTGCGTTTTCCCCACAGTTACCCTACTTTTTAATAAAAGCGTGGAAGTTATCATAAAGATGTTGATTGAAGTTAACTGTTTTAGTGAAATATAATGAAAAAAGGGTTTTTCTTTCTAAATATCACTCTGAAAATCACACAAATATCACACATTTTTATAGCCAACGGTTCAAAATACTGCAAAAAAGCTAAGAAAACTCCGTAACATCTTTGATGGCGTAATGAGCCTTGCTGATTGGCTTCATCGGGGAGCTTGGGCCATAAAAGGAACTATCCAGTGGGGAAAATAATGTTTTCGAACACAAAATTCAAAACATGCCATTGAATCGTGGGAATGTTGGTGGGCGCAATTGGTTAGGAGGGCGCAATACACCCACTTTCCCCTACAAGAGGCTAATAAATTGGTAAAAAGTTGGTATTTCCCTCATCTTTCAAAGTTGGTTCGGTTTCGGTATTTCCCCACGGTTTTGGTTGGTATTTGGTTTGGTATCGGTATTCCGATTTTCTGTAATTGACATCACTAGTCCGGTTGACCCAGTGGATACGACTCCCGGCCGTTCCACCGGCCTGTTGATGTAAGTGTCCGTCCGTCCGTCCATCCGTCCGTCCTTCCGTCCGTCCGTCCTTCCGCAACTCCGTCCATCCCGTCATCCATTCAATCAATGATCCATTCATTCGTTCGTTGATTAATTCTTTCGCTCCGTTATTTTGCCAGTTCATCCGTATCTCCGCTACGTTCTAATAATGTTTTTTCTTCACATTCTTGAGTTCGAGTACCTACAACGCTATGAAATATCACATCCCTTTCGTTTTGTTGTGCGTACCTTTTTTATAAAGGGAAAAGAAATAATTTGCTTGGTGACGTTACTCTATGAAGTGATAAGAGAACAAGTACAAATCTGAGCGTTGTGACATGGCTCGGTTCGTTTAGCATTCATCAATGGCTGGCCTTACGAGCAACTAATTTCGGTTTCAGTTTCGAGCTGCAACCACACGAGGTCTTACATAGCCGAGCCGTGTGGGGAGCACGAAATCTGTCTGCCCTGCGAATCCGACAATCAACAACTCTGCTGTCGGCCCCGACCCAATACACTCGGTACGTATAATTGGACATTTCTTTCAGTAGCACTGTCTCATTATTTCTCGGTAAAAGGGCTCTGGTCAGCTTGAAGTCATGGAGCACGCGACATATTACAGAATTAGCTGCACTGTTGACGACTGACCCAGGTCCAATGTGTCTCCGCAGAGAGCTGCCGACGCCGGTGCTCTCGGGAGCCCGTGAAGCGGTGCTTTCTGCACGGGTGTCCGCCAGGGGGCGGCTGGTGCTGCCGAAACCCCCTGACCACCTGAAGTGACGTCACACAATGTACCTAGTGACGTCACCGTACAGGCGGCCGGTGCAGCTGTGCTTGGATGATATCTCTTGGAAGATCATGGAAGACGTCGCTCTCATACGAGAAAACCGAGAGGTGACTGCGATAAATGTAGTGGGCATTTGTTAGGCGCATTGTATCCTATGCGTAGGTAATAGGGATCCTATAGCTGAGTGCACAACGCCAGGTACCTAGATATTTTCTAGCAGTAGCTATGTGGATTCGAGTGTCTGTAGGTAATGCATTGGAATATATCCTGTAACTGAAACGAAATATGTTCAATACATCAGCGATCATCCACTTTGTGTCAGTGGATGACAGATAATGTCACCCCATTTTGACGTCATATTGGCGTTCCTGGAGAGGTCAAAGGGGACGGTTATGGGGGAAGGGGGGCTCGGGGCCGGCCGGGTCAGTTGGACGTTCGAACCTCGAAAGACTCGTCACTCCCAGAGGTCAATAACTGACTTTCTTTGGGCCGGCGGACTTCAATTAATACCAGGGGACTCAGGACGGCCCATGCCATAAACAGACTCAATTTGTGTGATTGCACAATACAGTGAACAGTTAGGCTACCTGGGTAGCGGAATGGATGGACATTTCACTCCGCTGACCGGACGAGATGCTGTCCCATGTCAACTGGATAATTATCTACCTTACAATGTCAACCGGCGGATTATCCACCATACAATGTCAACTGGAGCACCTTACGTATACAATGCCAACTGGAGGATTATCCACCTTAGGCCAGCTGATTCAGCGCTCAGCGCGCCATGGCAAGTCCCTAATGGACATGGTCGCCGATCCCGGCGGCAGGGCGGACGTCAGACAGACACGTTCTCCCGGCCCCCACATTGCAACGGGTAAGCGCAACGACCACTCCAAGGCCCTATCCGACCACTCGACAGATCAGCCGGAGGCTCTCACTCGACAGACAAGCTGGGGGCTTTGAATGCTGGACGTCCGTGAAGTTAGCGTCGTATTCCGCGACGGATTCAGCGTCGAGTCCGAATTTCAACTAAACCCAACCTATCCGATGCAGTTTGGGACGCTGATTCCGAATATCGTATTCATTTCAAATTTCAAGGTCATCTTCAAGGTCAAATCACGGATTGAAATTGAGTCCCCGATTTTTCCTACACCGATCGTCCGATCCGATTTCTGAAGGTCGCATTCGAAAGCTAAGGTCAGAATCTCGAATTCCCTAATATACACCTTATTAAAAATATTTGACCTTAAAGGTCAAATCACGGATTGAAATTTTGAGTCCCCCTATTTTTTCTACACCGATCGTCCGATCCAATTTCTGATGGTCGCAATCGATAGCTAGGGTCAGAATCTCGAGTTCCCTAATATATACCTTATTAAAAATATTTGACCTTAAAGGTCAAATCACGGATTGAAATTTTGAGTCCCCCTATTTTTTCTACACCGATCGTCCGATCCAATTTCTGATGGTCGCATTCGATAGCTAGGGTCAGAATCTCGAGTTCCCTAATGCATATCTTATTAAAAATATTTGACCTTAAAGGTCAAATCACGGATATTCGACCTTAAAGGTCACATCACGGATTGAAATTTTGAGTCCCCCGATTGTTTCTACACCGATTGTCCGATCCGATTTCTGAAGGTCGCATTCGATAGCTAGGGTCAGAATCTCGAATTCCCTAATATATACCTTATTAAAAATATTTGACCTTAAAGGTCAAATCACGGATTGAAATTTTGAGTCCCCCTATTTTTTCTACACCGATCGTCCGATCCAATTTCTGATGGTCGCATTCGATAGCTAGGGTCAGAATCTCGAGTTCCCTAGTATATACCTTATTAAAAATATTTGACCTTAAAGGTCAAATCACGGATATTCGACCTTAAAGGTCACATCACGGATTGAAATTTTGAGTCCCCCTATTTTTTCCACACCGATCGTCCGATCCAATTTCTGATGGTCGCATTCGATAGCTAGGGTCAGAATCTCGAGTTCCCTAATATATACCTTATTAAAAATATTTGACCTTAAAGGTCAAATCACGGATTGAAATTTTGAGTCCCCCTATTTTTTCTACACCGATCGTCCGATCCAATTTCTGATGGTCGCAGTCGATAGCTAGGGTCAGAATCTCGAGTTCCCTTATACATACCTTATTAAAAATATTTGACCTTAAAGGTCAAATCACGGATTGAAATTTTGAGTCCCCTATTTTTTCTACACCGATCGTCCGATCCAATTTCTGATGGTCGCATTCGATAGTTAGGGTCAGAATCTCGAGTTCTCTAATATATACCTTATTAAAAATATTTAACCTTAAAGGTCAAATCACGGATTGAAATTTTGAGTCCCCCTATTTTTTCTACACCGATCGTCCGATCCAATTTCTGATGGTCGCATTCGATAGCTAGGGTCAGAATCTCGAGTTCCCTAATATATACCTTATTAAAAATATTTGACCTTAAAGGTCAAATCACGGATTGAAATTTTGAGTCCCCCAATTTTTTCTACACCGAACGTCCGATCCGATTTCTGATGGTCGCATTCGATAGCTAGGGTCAGAATCTCGAGTTCCCTAAAATATACCTTTTTAAAAATATTTGACCTTAAAGGTCAAATCACGGATATTCGACCTTAAAGGTCACATCACGGATTGAAATTTTGAGTCCCCCGATTTTTTCTACACCAATCGTCCGATCCGATTTCTGAAGGTTGCATTCGATAGCTAGGGTCAAAATCTCGAATTCCCTAATATATACCTTATTAAAAATATTTGACCTTAAAGGTCAAATCACTGATTGAAATTTTGAGTCCCCCTATTTTTTCTACACCGATCGTCCGATCCAATTTCTGATGGTCTCAGTCGATAGCTAGGGTCAGAATTTTGAGTTCCCTAATACTTACCTTATTAAAAATATTTGACCTTAAAGGTCAAATCACGGATTGAAATTTTGAGTCCCCCTATTTTTTCTACATCGATCATCCGATCCAATTTCTGATGGTCGCATTCGATAGCTAGGGTCAGAATCTCGAGTTCTCATATATATACCTTATTAAAAATATTTGACCTTAAAGGTCAAATCACGGATTGAAATTTTGAGTCCCCCTATTTTTTCTACACCGATCGTCCGATCCAATTTCTGATGGTCGCATTCGATAGCTAGGGTCAGCATCTCGATTTCCTTGATATATACCTTATTAAAAATATTTGACCTTCAAGGTCAAATCACGGATTGAAATTTTGAGTTCCCCAATTTTTTCTACACCGATCGTCCGATCCGATTTCTGATGGTCGCATTCGATAGCTAGGGTCAGAATCTCGAGTTCCCTAATATATGCCTTATTAAAAATATTTGACCTTAAAGGTCAAATCACGGATATTCGACCTTAAAAGTCACATCACGGATTGAAATTTTGAGTCCCCCGATTTTTTCTACACCGATCGTCCGATCCGATTTCTGAAGGTCGCATTCGATAGCTAGGGTCAGAATCTCGAATTCCCTAATATAATCCTTATTAAAAATATTTGACCTTAAAGGTCAAATCATGGATTGAAATTTTGAGTCCCCCTATTTTTTCTACACCGATCGTCCGATCCAATTTCTGATGGTAGCATTCGATAGCTAGGGTCAGAATCTCGAGTTCCCTAATATATACCTTATTAAAAATATTTGACCTTAAAGGTCAAATCACGGATTGAAATTTTGAGTCCCCCTATTTTTCTACACCGATCGTCCGATCTAATTTCTGATGGTCGCCGTCGATAGCTAGGGTCAGAATCTCGAGTTCCCTAATACATACCTTATTAAAAATATTTGACCTTAAAGGTCAAATCACGGATTAAAATTTTGAGTCCCCCTATTTTTTCTACACCGATCGTCCGATCCAATTTCTGATGGTCGCATTCGATAGCTAGGGTCAGAATCTCGAGTTCCCTAATATATACCTTATTAAAAATATTTGACCTTAAAGGTCAAATCACGGATTGAAATTTTGAGTCCCCCTATTTTTTCTACACCGATCGTCCGATCCAATTTTTGATGGTCGCATTCGATAGCTAGGGTCAGAATCTCGAGTTCCCTAATATATACCTTATTAAAAATATTTGACCTTAAAGGTCAAATCACGGATTGAAATTTTGAGTCCCCCTATTTTTTCTACACCGATCGTCCGATCCAATTTCTGATGGTCGCATTCGATAGCTAGGGTCAGAATCTCGAGTTCCCTGGTATATACCTTATTAAAAATATTTGACCTTAATGGTCCAATCACGGATATTCGACCTAAAAGGTCACATCACGGATTGAAATTTTGAGTCCCCTGATTTTTTCTACACCGATCGTCCGATCCGATGTCTGAAGGTCGTATTCGATAGCTAGGGTCAGAATCTCGAATTCCCTAATATATACCTTATTAAAAATATTTGACCTTAAAGGTCAAATCACGGATTGAAATTTTGAGTCCCCCTATTTTTTCTACACCGATCGTCCGATCCAATTTCTGATGGTCGCATTCGATAGCTAGGGTCAGAATCTCGAGTTCCCTAGTATATACCTTATTAAAAATATTTGACCTTAAAGGTCAAATCACGGATTGAAATTTTGAGTCCCCCTATTTTTTCTACACCGATCGTCCGATCCAATTATTGATGATCGCATTCGATAGCTAGGGTCAGAATCTCGAGTTCCCTAATACATACCTTATTAAAAATATTTGACCTTAAAGGTCAAATCACGGATTGAAATTTTGAGTCCCCCTATTTTTTCTACACCGATCGTTCGATCCAATTTCTGATGGTCGCATTCGTTAGCTAGCGTCAGAATCTCGAGTTACCTAATATATACCTTGTTAAAAATATTTGTCCTTAAAGGTCAAATCACGGATTGAAATTTTGAGTCCCCTATTTTTTCTACACCGATCGTCCGATCCAATTTCTGATGGTCGCATTCGATAGCTAGGGTCAGAATCTCGAGTTCCCTAATGTATACCTTATTTAAAATATTTGACCTTAAAGGTCAAATCACGGATATTCGACCTTAAAGGTCACATCACGGATGGAAATTTTGAGTCCCCCGATTTTTTCTACACCGATCGTCCGATCCGATTTCTGAAGGTTGCATTCGATAGCTAGGGTCAGAATCTCGAATTCCCTAATATATACCTTATTAAAAATATTTGACCTTAAAGGTCAAATCACGGATTGAAATTTTGAGTCCTTTTACCTTTAAGGTCAAATATTTTTAATAAGGTATGTATTAGGGAACTCGAGATTCTGACCCTGGCTATCGAATGCGACCATCAGAAATTGGATCGGACGATCGGTGTAGAAAAAATAGGGGGACTCAAAATTTCAATCCGTGATTTGACCTTTAATGTCAAATATTTTTAATAATGTATATATTAGGGAACTCGAGATTCTGACCCTAGCTATCGAATACGACCATCAGAAATTGGATCGGACGATCGGTGTAGAAAAAATAGGGGGACTCAAAATTTCAATCCGTGATTTGACCTTTAAGGTCAAATATTTTTAATAAGGTATATATTAGGGAACTCGAGATTCTGACCCTAGCTATCGAATGCGACCATCAGAAATTGGATCGGACGATCGGTGTAGAAAAAATAGGGGGACTCAAAATTTTAATCCGTGATTTGACCTTTAAGGTCAAATATTTTTAATAAGGTATATATTATGGAACTCGAGATTCTGACCCTAGCTATCGAATGCGACCATCAGAAATTGGATCGGACGATCGGTGTAGAAAAAATAGGGGGACTCAAAATTTCAATCCGTGATTTGACCTTGAAGATGACCTTGAAATTTGAAATGAATACGATATTCGGAATCAGCGTCCCAAACTGCATCGGATAGGTTGGGTTTAGTTGAAATTCGGACTCGACGCTGAATCCGTCGCGGAATACGACGCTAACTTCACGCACGTGAATGCTGGCTGATCTCTCCAGTCACAACTCAAGCCCATAGCTGTAAGCTGTCGTTAATTTTGGACGATATATCCCAGCAAACACTGACAAAATGCAAGTGACCTCGCTTTTAGCAACCGATGCACCGACGTCGCTGTTTCAGTTGCATCCTTTATCGTAACCACGCAGTTTTAGTTATGTAATGTAACGCTGCCGCGTTCATTTTCTTTGCGGACGCCGGCTCCCGGCCGCGGCACACCGACCCACAATATCAGCCGGGACGGGGCCAGGCGCAGAGGAGGGCAGCTGCGAAAACCCAACACATTTAGGCCGTGGGAGGGGAAGCGTGTCACCCGCTCCCACCCTAATCTTCAAAGCGTGAGCGGCCGGCTTTGCAGTCTGGCGCCCGACTCTTTTCATAAACAGAGTCATCAGTCGTCCGCCGGCCGACCCCAGCCACCTGCGTGCGCCGCACAGGGCACAGAGGCCCGGCTCTCTCATCTGTCCAGGCCCGGCCCTCTCACGGCAGCTGACATCCAAAAATAACTGGCAATGCCACTGATGACCGTCCGACGACCATGGGAAAATTCTGACCGGACTCAACACAAGAGTATTCTGAAAGGGTAGCACATATCAGCGCCACGTTCGATTAAATCGCTGCAGCTGCGCCTCTGACACGGAACACAAGGGCAGTTTTGAAGCAAACACCTCTATTTTCGAAGCTGAACAGACGAAATGGCATGCCACTGGCCCAAACCTGCGCCCCATCAGAGACACGGGACCGCCTGGAAATCACGCAGCGGCAGGAACATAACACCAGAGCGCACCTGCTTTGGTGACGCTCGCCATGGGAAAGAGGTCATCTTTCGGCCCCTACCCGCACCCCACCAGACGGCCGGCGTCGGCTTCAGTTGACCCGGACACGCGTGCCATTCAAAAACACGCGATCACCTGGAAGGCACGCAGTGGCAGGAGCATAACACCAGGAACCGTCACCGGGCAAGCAGGGCGCAGCTGTTTTCGGCACCGGCCGCCGTGCGAAATGGGTCATCTCTCGACTCCCACACCCTACCCCCCCCCCACACACCAGACGGCCGGTGTCGGCCTGCGATCACCATCGGCATGGAGGGCACGTCTGGCAGGGCGGGCATCGGGGGAGAGGGGGAGCTAAAAGAAGAAAAGTATTGCTATTTCAGGCCGCTCGGTATTAATCAAGGACTCCGCCGAATTCCGGGACATTGAGCACCATTATGCGGTGACCCATATGCAGCTGGACCGCCGCTCCGCCTCTCCCCATCCTCCGCGACCGGCGTCAGGAGTGCGTCTGAGGCTCGAATGGAAGATGGAAATGTGGGCGGAGCTACGACACCATGGCAGCTGGCCCTGAGGTTACATTTTTGTGGGAAGGGGTGGGAGCTTATGAGTTCCCACCTATCAGAGAAAGGAAAATTCGAAATAGGAGGAGCACCGTTGAAGACAAAATATCACCATGACTACGGCCCCCGGAGGGCGCGCTGCAAAAGTTGGACGATTTAAAGCTCAAATCCAGGGTCAAACTGATGGAAACATGAACCTTTTTGGCAAGAAATACAACCGATATCGACAGAAAAGGGGCGGAGCGAAGTTGAGGATTCAGAAGATGGCCCGAGGAGGCGGCGAGAGGGATACAAAAAGGGCAGAAAAGGGAGAGGAGGGGCTCAGGACAACAAGGACAGACAGAGACAGTGGAGCACAGTCCAGTCGGTGGTGACGCAAGAGGTGGACGGGTCGGCGCCGTCTGGCGCCTGCCCTCATCTCTATCTCTCCGGTCATGGCCAGCTTCCCGCCGCCGGCTCGACGACCCAGAGGGCTGACGCCAGTAAACAAGTAAGTCCCTGCACGGGAGCCAAGACCTGCTCGCCGGTCACATTCGCAGTCTGCGCCGGCGGTACCACGCCTCGTCTGCTCGTCTCAATCTCTCGTCATTCAACGGTCAGCTCAGCGCCACCCAGTCAGCCATTGTATCAAATTTGGCACCCAGCACCAAAAGGTTAGCACTGGTGGCACAAGTCTGCTCAGCCCATCTTTTCCTTATCATGTGCCCTGTTTGCCGCCCTGGTCTCTCTCTCTCTCCCTGAGGTGATTAATCCGGCCTTATTGGTTACTGATGGATCTGATTAGAGGGGACAGTAGAATAGGTGTGAGTATATGTGAGTGTGGTGTGTGGGGATAATCGATGGGTTCATTAGCAGGGTCACAGGGGAGGCGTGTCCTGACACCTGGCACTGTGGCGTGGCGTCGTGGTCGGGCTCTGCTCCGCTCATCAGAGGTGCTCCCCGGGTTAATCTCTGAAGGGGGAGGGTAATGCTTTCTGCCTGCGCATGTTAATTATCTGACTGGCCTATCGTCCGGCTTCCGGGTTTGATTACACTTTGTTACCTTGGTTTGCCAATCGTGCCACTAGCTCTTAGGGAAATAGGTTATTAGCGCTGTTATCTTAAATTTGATATCAATTTCTGTTTAGAATTGGTCGGTGTAAAGTCTTTGGCTAATTTGATCTCTCCGCTTTTGTGAATAAACCGGGGATAATGGAACGATTCTTTCAGAGTTAATTGGGAAATGAGATCACAAATGGGGAGCGATCGGGAAGTTTAAACACGTTTATGGCGGGGCCGGGACACTTCGGTGGGCCTTGCAGGTGACAAGACTGGGGGAATATCGTGTGGGTCTCAACGGGATACACAATGGGTCCACTAATCACGAGGATTCCGGCGGCGCAAGTGATTTGTCTCACGTCAGCGTCTGTGCTAGCGGTGCGGCTGAACCGGCCGGCCGATCGGCTGATCACTGATGGCGTACAGTTTGGTGAAGGCGGTTCCGTAGCTAAGTTTCCCAGCAATTAAATCTCCTCAGTCTGTTTGTTTGTTTTTTTCCAGTTAATTCTTTACCCCGTTGCAAAATATCGTCAGTCCATTATCGTCATTTACCGGCCTTCATTTCGGATATCTCAGGTTAATTTCGGTATAGAATCAGTAGCTCACACCTCAGACTTATCTGATCAGCTAATAATTTGTTTTATGCAGCATCTGTTAGGTACTTATTTTCAAATACTTTGAAATAACATACGTGCCATGACGCTGTACTTTGTGTTTTGCCGTTTCTTTGTTGTGCTTTTAAAAACGTAAGCGAAATGGACGTGCTTATGGTTAAATTTTAACTGTTATTATGGTTCGGTCTCCAAAGTAAAGTAGAACCTTTGATGGGAAGCAATCCGACTTGTCCTTATAATTCATGAATAGCTCGATATCGCCTCGATCGACTTACAGAATTGCTTTGCGTTCAGATTCCTTACGACACGGTAAAATGCAGTAGTACGCTACACATTTATATCATTAGCTGTCCTGGTGATTAAGTGATAGGATTATCCAAGGAAAGAATAGGAACAATCGCGTGCCATTAATCACTCAACCCGCGGCCGGGTGGCGACGGTCAGCTGCGCTCTCGGAAGGAATGCGGGGGGGCGGTCTGCCGCATGGGAAGGGATCAGACGGGCCGGGTGGAGCAGCGGATTAGCGAGTCGGAGCGGGACGGACGGCCGGGCGCGCGTCGGGAGCGTGACGGGGCCGTGCGAGGTCAGTGACAAGCAATTACGCTGTCAAAGAACGATTGAACATGGACTTTTGTTTGTAAGGGAGGAGATCAATGCGGTTAGATGTTCAATTAGGGCATTATATTAGTTGAGAATGATCTGGATAATCCGATTAAACCTGAGGATCATTCAAGTCATCTAACATTTAACGGACACTGAAGTTGATCCATTTTTACAGTGCATTCAAGTATGCGTGTAAATAATCGACACCGCCACCTTCCCAACTGTGGTCATCGTCCAGTCGATCGATAAGTCGTCGGCCTGTCTGTCTGTCTGTCTGTCTGTCTGTCTGTCTGTCTGTCTGTCTGTCTGTCTGTCTGTCTGCCTGTCTGTCTACCTCTCTGTCAGCCCATCTGTCTGTCGGTCTGGCCTGTCAGTCCGTCGGTCAGTCCGCCGGTGGTTTAATCTGTTGGTCGGTCAATCATGTCGGTCTGCCAGCCCGTTCGTCTGTTTATTCGTCAGATTGCACGCCATCCAGTCGGTGAGAGAGTCGACCTGTCTCGCTAGCCACCCCGTCGGTTTGTCGGTCCAATTGTCTGCACGTCCTTCTGTCAAATGGGTTAGATTGTCGGTCCGTGGATTTGTCAAAATGTCGGTCGGTGCGTCTGGCGACCGTCCATGAATGTCTGGTTGTCTGGCTCCCCTTCCCTGTAGTTAGCCCTTCCCTAAAAACGCTCACATCATCCACTTCCCTCGTCTCTCTCTCTCTCTCTCTCTCTCTCTCTCTCTCTCTCTCTCTCTCTCTCTCTCTCTCTCTCTCTCTCTCTCTCTCTCTCTCTCTCTCTCTCTCTCTCTCTCTCTCTCTCTCTCTCTCTCTCTCTCTCTCTCTCTCTCTCTCTCTCTCTCACTCTCACTCTCTCTCTCTCTTTCTCTCTCTTCCCTCTCTCTCTCTCTCTCTCACTCTCTCTCACTCTCTCTCTCTCTCTTTCTCTCTCTTCCCTCTCTCTCTCTCTCTCTCTCTCTCTCTCTCTCTCTCTCTCTCTCTCTCTCTCTCCCCTTTATCTTTCGTCTTCCCATTCATTTTGCCCGGAAAGGTCCCCCATTGCGGGTGATGTCGATTGTTTATATAACACGGGAGGAATCACAATTGTAAACGATCAGTACGACAGGTGTCCAGCGCGCTGCACTCATAATAGCATGTCGCCGCGGTAGACGGAAGCGGTCCCCGCAGTCGAGCAGAAACCGCGCCGGGCCGGCGCCCGCCCCGATAATCCTCACCGTCCGCTCGGTTCGCGGCGGGGTCAGGGTCATTAGCGCATACCAGCCGACCGGCGCCGGGACAGGGTACATCGCCGTCTGGTCGGGGAGACCCCAAGAGGGGAACAGCGGACGGCCGTGCCGTATGGACGGCTAGTGCCTCCAGTCCAGTTAGCCCGCTGCCGAGCTCGCTGCCGAGCTGGCCGACCGAGTTGACCGGTGGTCCAGTGCGACGGTCACCCCTGCATGACGTCACCATGGCCTGGACGGCGCACGGCACCACCGGTCGTCCCCAAATATGCTCTGCGCGCCACCCCGTGGCGTAATAGAGCATCACTCCTTCCTGAAGACGGTCCAGAGGGCCATCCTATACAGACTGGCATGGCGCCCCGCGCCATTCTCAAGCAGAAGGCAGCCGCCCGACCCCAGCGAGCGGTCATTAAGGGGGATTAACTGCCAGCGGGGAGCAGAGCCGTCCCAGAGGGGCGGCGGTGGTGCGTTATGGGCAGCTACTGGTTCTATCCCAGTAAAGGGCCGCAAAGCTCACTGCAGATCACTGCAGAACTGACTGATCGCTGTCAGGGGCGTGACGTCTGCCCTCAGGCAATGTGAGAGGAGATGTTGTCGATCGGTGCCCTCCGGGGCCATGCAGGCCGCTCCAATTGTGCACTTGACGGTGCTATAGCCCCGGTCCACGTAGGCTCACCCGGACCGCGCCCACTATTCAGGGTGACTGAGAAACACATGGTGATCATCCTCGTGATGTCATGGGCCTAATGCCAACAGCGCCCTCAGATGAGTGACGTCATAGGCCCGGAGCCCTCAGTACGTCGGGCTGGTCATGCCATTCATATTCATTTACATTGGAGAGTAGGAAAAGGACTCGTTTGGAACCTTTGATGACGTCATCGGAACTATTCTTGCCGTGACCATCGATGAGTGACGTCATTGACACAGGACTCTCGACATGCCGGGGCAGGGTGCACCATTCATACGCGCGCGCTTCTGAGAACAGTAAAAGTCTCATTCCGACCCTTTGATGACGTCATTGATTATAGTTCGAAACCCGGTTCGGCGACCGATGTGCGTAGGGCCCTGCTTTCTTAGATTCTGTGTCGGCAGCAGTGGTAATTTCAGTATGTTAACCCGCGCCCCACTGGGGTCTGTGTATAACACGCCCTACTGGGGGGGGGGGGGCTATTCATAGCCCCCCCTCATAACTCCGAAACTACTGGGCCGATCGTCAAAATTCAAACGGCGTCTGATAGCCCCGGAAAAACTGTCGAGCGAAACCTAATTTAATTGACCTCGAGGTCACCGATGACGTCACAGGTCAGGTCAAAGTAAAAATTATTAGCACTTTGGCTTGTTCACATTTTGGGCTCTGGCCGCCGTCTTACAAGTCAGATCAGGCTCATTTTTGGTTTCCACACTCGTGAACAGATGCTCTAGATACCTTGAGGGTACCAAACTTGTACTTTGATTTTCAGGTCAGGGTCAGGTCATCACAGGTCACGAAAATATTATATCATGCGTCGGTCACGTGACACATGTTTTATGGTCCATTTAGGCCATAGATTTCGAATTTGATGTCGTCTGTGTCATTCAAGGTCATTTTGAGTCGAAATTAGCTTAGGTCAGGTCACTTTCAGGTCAAAAAAGGTCAAATTTTTAAGTTGAAATTTTTCAACAAAAAAGGTGTCTATTGGATGCAGTTTGAGCTCAGGAACACGATGGTGCCATTTATATTGGTGTACGATGCCAAATACGTACTGAAAAATTGATTTGAAAAATTAATAATTTTGAATTTTTTGCAATAATGCGTATAACTTGGCCATTTTTGAAGATATTTAGCTTAAACTTGCTAGAGTTAGTCATAATTATGCGTTCTGTCACATATATTCCGGTTTTTTCGAAAAGTCTAAAACTTTTTGAAAAAAATATAAAAATATAAATTTTGAATATTATTATATAAAATTTTCAAAATTTTCAAAATTTTGAAAATCTAAGATAGCAGTTTGATAGCGCGGTCAATTCTGAGTCCTTTCATGCAAAGAAATTGGATCTAGCTTAAAAACTGAGCTCTTGGGAGCGATTGCCGTGGTTCAATGTTTTGCGTCGAAATCGGACGAACATGACGTCACTCTGACGTCATTTCCGGCCGACCTATGGTAGCTACGAAGTTCAAATTTTGACACAAGGTGTCAAATTGATGCAGCCGAAGGTACTGAAAGTTTGGCGTCGATTCGTCAAGCGGTTTGGAAGTTATTGCAGAAAAACGGGAGGGGGGGCTATAAATAGCCCCCCCCCCCCCAGTGGGGCGCGGGTTAAGGGCGAACATGGTCGTAGTTTTTTATGTTTTTTTTTTTTTTTTAAGGATGGGATACTCTAGGAGGGATTACGAGCTAAGTATAGGATAAAGGATACAGATATGGGATACATTGGTTGGCGTAACGTTTAGGGGCTGCGAGGCTGTCTATGCATGTGACACCCCTGTGTGTGATAAGCCCACCGACGCGACTACTTCACTGATGAGAGATGGGAGTGGGGAGGAGAGTTTAAATTAAGCTATTGAATGTCTAAACTATGGTAAATGTATGTCAGTGCTCGTTCGAGATTACAGTTCACAGGGAAGGTTATAGAGAGCCAAGGTAGTAAAAGGGTAGGAAGGCCGGACTAATGGAGGGTACAGGTCAGGTACGAGTAAGGCCACCGGGAGGTCAGGACGTTGGATTTCTGGGCCAAGAGGAGGTCGGGAAGTTACGGTTACAATTCAGGGGTATGAGACGAGGAAGTAGTAAATTTGGTTATTGGGTGCTGGACACTAAGGAGGTCGGCTCTGTTGGCTTGTTTCGCAGGTTCTCCGTCCTTAGGTAGTTAGATATAGATAATTTCGTTTACTTAATTATTTTGTGCGCGTTTTACTCTGAGTCATTTCGAGGCAAACGTATTTCGGGCAAAGGTTCAACATCATTCCGTAGACAGTGACGACGACCCAAGTGACTCAAACAACATGCTCTTACGTTTGAATGATCTGGCTCGTCAAATGCCCCTCTGGATGTTTCTACGGCGTAAGTCGGGCAAAATAAATAGCCGTGTCTCGGTCACGGCTAAGACCCATATGATTTATAAGTCCTGATGACTCAGGCGGGAAACCGGTGGGGTGTGACGGAGCATTCACGATGAGTGTACAGGCCGTCGCACCACCTGGCTTTGGGGAGGTGCCAGAACGGTGCCTTTCAGATCTTATATCTCCCCAATGACCAGTTCAGAGGGACACAGAAAGTGTTGCTCGATTACGGGAGGTTCTCATGCATGAATGTTCGATTCAGGGTGTGAGTTTTCCCCGGTATTGCGTGAGGGCACAGCGTCTCACGAACGTGGATTGTCGCGGAGAGAGCCACCGTACGGGATTGTTCACCCGTTCGTCAACATTTCGGCCGCCGGAGTGGTTCTAAAGCGAGGGTCGATCGGCATGGATCGGTATACCCCTCAGGCAGGAAGCATTCCACCCGCCTTTAACTCCCCACTCCGGTATCAAAAAGTTAGGTTATACCCGGCGTATTCTGCCGAACGGGGTCCACCGCAGGAGCCCTTTCACCAGCAGATCACGAGAACGGATTTGGTTAGGACCTGGTCACGCTGAAAATTATTGTGCACGGATAGCGCAGGAAAGCGCGGGAAGGTATTCAGGGAGGTCAAGGAAGGGTATTTATTGCGCCGGGGTGGCGCAGGGAAGGAGACCGGCTTGAGTTCCGGTGCCGGCCAGGTAACATTTTACAACCACGCGTTCGTGTCATGTGACTGCTGTAAGTCGGCATTGGCCCTGTCGCAGTTAGTCAGGTAGCTATGGCCACGCGGTGGTTTATTTTCTTGTGTAGGGTCTGCGACGGCAGTTAAAGGAAGGGTGACTCGAAGGTTGTAAGAGCTCGGGTGGCGTCCCGAGGGGGGGGGGAGACTAGAGCATCAGAAAGGTGTATTCATATTTGTCTCAAGAACCTGGAAGGGGGAGTCGCTCCAGAATGGTGCGCAGTACACTCCCTCAGGCCAGATGCGGGGCAGTGGCAGAAAAGTCGGCTGTTCCTAGGCCACGGGCGGTGAAGGGACCCGGGGGGCGTGGGAGGAGGTATACCCCACAGCCGTGGTTTGTCGTTGGTGGAAGCCACGGGGACGAGGTAGGTGAATCGTCGGAGTTTCGGCCACCCGGAGTGATTCAAAAGGAGGATCGGAGGAAGTCCCCTCTTTCAATGCAGGGAGAATCCGGCCTGCTATTAAAATCTCACTTCGACAAAAGTTAGGTTCTGTCCATCACGGAAACCCCGGTATAGTGCTACCTGCGGAGCCTGACTGACGGATCTGTGACCCGGGGGATAGGCAGGGCACGGCCGCACCACCGGCGGCGTGGAAGTTTGGTCCATCACATGCCGGTTCTGCTCCGGCATGTGACCGCGGCGTTAATGTTAGGATTTTAGGCCTCCGCTGCCGTAGATATCAGAAAGAGGGGAGGGCCAAGATCCGACAAGGTATGACGTGTATGTTATTGTCACTCGATCGGTATTATCTATGATGATTGAGCCATATTGGTTAATTGTAAACGGAAATCGCAGGGTGAGTAAAGCCGGTTGGAGTTAATGAGTATTTTGGGAAGGGTTGTATTTTTTAGGGGCGAGCTTTAAGTTAAGAGAGAACTATAGCAGTCGAATGGGAATAATACATTTTACCAAGCAACGGACGTACATTCTAAGGAGGAAATTTCCAGAGATCATGTATAATGGTAAAGGACAAAGGTTTTGACGCATGCTTACGAACGGCTACTGTACACCACTGGGGGAGGTTAGGTAAACAGGGAGGGGCCAGTTTAGCGACCTGGCGTTTTAATTTGTATCAAAGGAAGGTATGCATGATGGTGTGAATGGGAGCATGAATGGTTATATCCAGTGGGAGGCGCCCCTCTGTGCAGTTAATGGAATTTTGCAGCGTTAATGAACTTTTGTTATTTTAATCCTTTGATCGGGGAGAGAGATGTATCAGGGTAACCTTGTGAAAAATCCTTTTTTTTGCATTCCAACTTAACCCCATTGCCCACTCCATCAGTGTAGCAGTCTATATGCCCCAGTGACTGACCAGCCTCGCAAACAAACAAACAAATAAAATATCTTGCAGCCGAGCCCCGCTACAGTAACATGTTGTTTTCAGTGACATCCGTGTTTCAGCCACATCCGTTTACACACGTGTCAGTCCCTCCCCTCTTGTTAACAGTACACCACTGACCATATAGGTACACACAGCTCCCCTCTGCATCCAAAGGTCGCCCATCCGCTCCGCGGAGGGGGCCGACCGTCACCGACAACCTTTCTCGCAGGTATAAGATAGGGGGTCATCAACATGGCTGCATTATACGTTGTCAACACGCTGCAGAGAGTCCCAGAACAGCGTGCAGCAGCGAGTGAAGCCATGGCGCCCGTTCAATACCTTCCACTGCTGGTCTTGCTCTTATTGGGACTACTGGCCACGGGTAAGTTCGTCCTGCGCTGCATTGTTCCTTGCTGCTTCCAGAAAGCATTACATGCTGAACTTAAGCATAGCTCACAACATTTATGTAAGCGTTGTGGAAAAAGTAAAAACTCTCTTCTTTTAACTCTCCTCGGCGTTAGGCAAAATGATCGGATATCGACTTTACTTAACCTGATGATCGTTTTTCGTCTTTCACTTGTTCGCATAAGCATTACGTATGCCCATTTTACTTCTCACTCGTCGTGTTCGTCGACATTTGGTCTAACATCGTCATCTCTCTGCCACAGGCGGCGTGTCGGCGGCGCCTCAGCTGCAGGCGCTGGGTGATGTGCTCGGAGTGGTGGGAACGCTGCCGAAAGTGTTAGAAGTCGTACCCAAAGTGGTGGAAACGGTACCGAAAGTGGTAGAAACGGTATCGAAGGTGGTAGAAACGGTACCGAAAGTGGTAGAAACCGTACCGAAAGTGGTAGAAACGGTACCGAAGGTGGTAGAAACCGTACCGAAAGTGGTAGAAACGGTACCGAAAGTGGTAGAAACGGTACCGAAGGTGGTAGAAACGGTACCAAAGGTGGTAGAAACCGTACCAAAAGTGGTAGAAACGGTACCGAAAGTGGTAGAAACGGTACCGAAGGTGGTCGAAAAGGTACCTAAGGTGGTCGAAACGGTACCTAAGGTGGTAGAAACGGTACCGAAGGTGGTAGAAACGGTACCCAATGTGGTAGAAACGGTACCAAAAGTGGTAGAAACGGTACCGAAGGCGGTAGAAACGGTACCCAAGGCGGTAGAAACGGTACCGAAAGTGGTGGACGTGGTAAAAGATGTACCCAAGGTTGTTGGAGCGGTGGACAAAGTGGGCTAAGGCGGTCGAACGTTGATACAGAACATCAAGAATAGATCCTCCACTCACAAGGTCGGGCTTATGCAGACCGCAAAATGCCGTACCGAAAAATAAATGTGAAGTCGAATCGATGCATCTTTATGTTTCATATTCACCCATACCTCGTCGAGTTTTAGCACTTCGTCAAATCGCAGCCGATTGTAAATGCGCTTGGAAATAAACGTTGACGTGTGTTGTTAACAAACGCATGTTTCATGGTTAGTTGTCAGCAACGAGCTGTGTTAATTTAGAACTGCGATTCGGAGCCATGGGTCCTTGATATAGGTAGGTAGAAACCGGATACAATCCATACATTCTCTTAGTTCTATCCGTCACTGGAGGCTAAAACTGCGATCGTTCAGTTCAGTCGATGCATGTAGCCTGACAATCAGCATTTGCCTTTCGGAGAGGTCACAACGTAATTTGGTGGCCTGACCTCAGCCACGCAGCCTTTGAACTTTTGCCGCTTATCTTCTTCCGTGGTCAGACAAGAGCCAGTTTACGTAACAACTGTACCTAAGGGTAGCGTTTTTTTTTAAGGAGGTTGAAATCGGATGAGAGCTGCAGAGACATCGGGTCCGAAAGAAATTCTGAAATCCCCATCTTTGCACGGCACATGCCATAAATGATGTATATTGCCATAAGCAGCGATTACACTACACATAGTCATCACTGCGTTTGAACGCGTAGCCCTGACGGTCGCACTCGCAGGCCACGCACCTCGCTCATATAGTTACCTAGGAGAGGGTGGGGCAAAGCGGCTACCCTAACGTTTCTTATGATGCCGACGCTTGATTTTTAAACTTGGAAAAGTTATTTCTGTACCTATCAACGTGATCCCTATTAAATTGCCTGTTATTTCCACTGCGTTTCATTTCTAAGGGCGTTTACGTAAAGGAGATATTGGCAAAAATTTAAACATATCCATTTTGGCCACTTTGCCCCATGTCCTGGGGCAAAGCGGCCACCAGCGACTTCTATAGTCCCGATATGAGAAATAGAATAGTTGCCTCATGTATACCTACCTATACAACTCGATTATTTGATGGTGACAAGATTCAAACGAGGATGATTATTTAGTCTTGTCATCTTCTCACCTGTAAGTAAACAAAGAAAGGATATTTCATGACATAGGCGGCAGAACGGGAAGGGCACCGGGGCACCGTGCCCCCCTTTGATTTTGGCATTATAACATTAGCCCTATGGGCGTTGCATGGAAAGAATGGGACCAAAAGTCGACAGTGCCCCTCTTAAATTGAAGGTGCTCCGCCGCCACTGTTTCATGAAAAAAAAAAACATTTAGCTGCATTTTTTGGTTACTCATGTGGCCGAAAAGTGGCCGAGGCGAACGCATGACGATACATTTAAACATCAATAGCGTTTGTTATCTAAGTTGAAGCAACTTACGGAATTAGGAGCTGTCCATTTTGCCTCGTCCACTTTACCCCGCGCCTAACATCCGAGACAAAAAAAAATCTTCCAGCTCTGTTATTGGTGGGCCAAAACGCATTAAAATTGGCAGAGGACATGTACGATAACCACTCAATGCAGAAACGAGGGCTCTTAAATAAACTTCAAACGTTATGGAAAAAATAGCACTTAAAAAGCGCAATAACATTAGGCTAATAAAGCCCGTGGAGAGGACCACACGTTGTGGAGGAACGCACAAATGACGTGGTCTATCGCACCCGACGAGACCAGAGGACCAAGGCGGTGGCGGTGCACGAAGACCGCCTGAGGTCGCACCGAGAACAGGCCAGGGATCAGAACACCAGTCCCCTAGTTCACCGCGAGAGGAAGCCGAGGTCTGACTACAGGCCTTCGGCGCGGTGGTCGTCGGCGGCAACGGCCGGCCCGTTACCGACCCACCTGGGAAAACACGCCTTTCCGTCCGTCACGGAAAAATGGCCACGGGTCGGAAACCCCGGTCTGGCTCAATCGAACGACCGCGAAGAGAAGTATAATTGGCAAGCATAAATTGGAGCTGACGCCAGTTGTGGAGGGCTCAAAGGAAGGGTGGTCTCTTTGCCCCGGGTGGCCGCTTTGCCCCACTCTCCCCTATATTTACCTATAGAGTGAGAGTGCAAGCTTTGCAGCCACATGAATCAATATAGAATGGAGACAACTGGCCTCTGCCCAGTCACCAGCACATGTTTGCAACGTAGTTGTAATCCGTATTTAAACTTCATTAAAATCTTTCAGCACACAAAATCACAAAACAGGTACACTGCAATCTCGCTTTACCGAACCGATGCATCGATCTCGCTGTATCATTTGCATACTTTATTGTTACCACGTAGTTTTAGTTATGTAATGTGTTCTTTCAGTGACGTCTGTCTTTCGGTCGCATCCGTTTAGTCAGTCGCTCCCCTCCTGTTATCACTACGCCTCATAGGTGCATGCAGCTCCCCTCTGCATCCAAAGGTCGCCCATCCGCTCCACCGTCATCGACAACCTTTCTCGCTGGTATAAGATAGGCTGTGACCACCATGGGTGCATTATTATACGTTGTCAACAATCTACAGAGAGCCACAGAGCAGCGCGCAACAGCGAGTGAAACCATGGCGCCCGTTCAATACCTTCCCACCGTTGGTGGTGCTCATATTGGGGCTACTGGCCAAGGGTGAGTTCGTCCTGCGGTGCATTGTTCCTTGCTGCTTCACATTTGCTGAATGCGTTAAAGGTGCTGAAGTTATAACTCGCAACACTTAGTGAATATTTTGGAAGGAAACAGCTAGTTTCTTTTACTCCTCTGGCCTCTGGGTCTGGGTAAAAGCAACAGGGCCAGGCATAGACTTGGCTTGATTGAATTCTCCTTTCGACTTCCAATTACTAGTTATTGCATGTCGATTTTCCTACTTATTCTTGCAACTAGAGTAGGCAGAGAAACTGAAAACCTACACGCATATACGCCCAGGTGAAAGTCGAAAGAAGTCTTCTATCGGGCCAGTCGCTCTTGTGCGTCGACATGTCGTCCAACATTGTCATTTTATATACAAATCCGTTATCTTTCCACGATTCATCCCAGCGGCGCACAGTGATACATATATACCTACCCTTGCGTTAACATCAAAAGAAAGCTAAACACTACAAAAGTCGCTGCACTCCCTGCTAAGAAGAGGACTTAAACATCAAAGAAGCCGAATATTATACGTACCATGTCCCCTAATTTGGTTAGTAGAATCAGGAAGCTATAGCAGTTTAAGCCAAATGCCCGAGTCGCTAACCCCGGATTGAGTCGTGCATTGTAAGGAAACACACACGCTTGAAAGGGGGCATTGGTGGGGTAGTTTACGTCTGGTCTATTTCATGCATGTTGTCTTGCCATCCCTCCCGATTGCACATCTATGCTCCCGATGCCATCCAGCTAAGCCGATCTTGTTCTTCTTCTGTCACAGACGGTGTGTCGGCTGCTCCTTCGCTCCTGGGACTGGGTGAGGTGGTCGATGTAGTGGAAAAGGTGCCAGAGGTCGTAGAAGAGGTACCGGAGGTGGTGGAAAAGGTACCAAAGATCGTAGAAAAAGTAACGAAGGTGGTAGAAGAGGTACCGAAGGTGGTGGAAGTCGTGGAAAAGCTGCCAAAGGTGGTAGAAAAGCTGCCGGAGGTGGCAGAAGAGGTGCCGAGGATAGTGGAAGTCGTGAAAAAGCTACCAAAGGTAGTAGGAAAGGTAACGAAGGTCGTGGAAAAGGTGCAAAAGGTGGTAGAAAAGGTGCTAAAGGTGACGAAAGTGGTGGAGAAGCTACCAAAGGTCGTGGAAAAGGTGCCAAAGGTGGTAGAAGTGGTGGAAAAATTGCCAAAGGTCGTGGAAAAGGTAGCGAAGGTGGTAGAGAAGGTGCCAAAGGTGGTGGATGTGGTAGAAAAGCTGCCAAATGTGGTAGAAAAGCTACCAAATGTGGTGGAAGAGGTACCGGAAGTAGTTGAAGTGGTGGAAAAGGTGCCAAAGGTGGTGAAAGAAGTAACGGAGGTGGTAGAAGTGGTACAAAAAGTGCCAAAAGTGGTAGAAGACGTAACAAAGGTGGCGGAAGTGGTGGAAAAGCTGCCGAAGGTTGTGAAAGATGTACCGAAGGTAGTGGAAATGGTGGAAAAGCTGCCAAAGGTGGTTGAAGACGTAGAAGAGGTAGTGGAGGTGGTGGAAAAGCTGCCAAAAGTGGTGGAAAAGGTAACGAAGGTGGTAGACAAGGTGCCAAAGGTGGTGGAAAAGGCGACAAAGGTGGTGGAAAAGGTGCCGAAGGTGGTGGGAAAGGTGCCAAAGGTGGTGGGAAAGGTGGACAAGGTGGGATAGAGCGGACGAACGCTGATGGAGTGTCATGATCCTCCACTCACAAGATCGGGCTTGCGCAGACCGCAATATGATGCGCCGAGAAATAAATGTAAAATGGAATTGATACACCTTCATGTTTTAGATTCACTAACGACTCGCCGAGTGTTAGTACTTATATGGTCGAATGTAAATACCCACTGTGCTTGAAAATAAACGTTAGCGTGAGTTGTAAACAAACGCATTTTTTCACAGTTGTTCGCAACGAGCTCTCAAGTCGGAGTCAGTTGGAAATCGACGGTTCTGGCCGGAGTCAGAGTCGTCGCAATGTTTTTGACTCAGACTCCGAAGTCGGAGTCGACATGGAAATGTTATCCCGCTAGGAATGCTCTGGATTTTCTTCATCGACCTAAATTGCCGAATCACAGGTGGTGACCTGAAAGTTTGGTATTAGGTCGGGTCAGGGGTGGTAGGTTCCAGGTGATTATTCAAGACACAATACCGACTTATTAGCATTTGGTAGAACATTTAGAATCACTAGCAACACGCGCAGGTCTTTTCCCCTACCAGATTATAATTGGGTCACATTGAGTTAGCCGTGGGTCATTTAAATAGAAATCGGATGCGACGCATGCATCCTGTTAGCTCCACCCGTCGCTAAAGGTTTAAAACGATCGTCTAGCCGATGAGGTCCGACGGTCAGCATTTGCCTTCCTGGCGAGGTCACGGCGTAATTTATTGCCTGACCTTAGTGAATCACAGTCGCAACGATATGGGATGAGGTGCCCAAAACGGCGGAAAATAATCAGTAATAAAATAGAGCTCACCCCCCCCCCCCCCCCCACATTTGGATCAAGGTTCAGGAGCACCGTTGCCCGGACTTAATTTCACACCCCTTCCATTTTTTTTACGCAAAAATCGTCCCTTATCTACATTTGACCATTGTTGTTATCAACCTGAGAGATAAAACTAAACAAAAAACTTTATCAGAGTATAGGTACCTACAAAGTTGTATTCCCTGAGCAGAAACAGCTCATCATAACACCGGACACAAAAAGTGCGACACAGCCAACAACAGGCACTTTGGGCAACGCTGAATGGGCCACCGTATGAAGACATGCATTAGCGGTTACTCTCGGATAATAATCACCATCAACGATCTGTCTTTGTACCATAAGGCGTCTCGGCGGTTTGTACACGACTAGCCGCCGTGCTGACGGGGCAGACTCGGATCCGCGACAGATCACAGAGCCCTTCAGAGAACAACTCGACTAGAGTTTTGTCAAAACAAAACGAAACCTCTCCACTCACTACGACTCCACGAACGTCTTACACGTGAACTGACCTCCAGGCATGGCCACGGCCAGCAACGACTAGCTCTCTTGAATAAACAATACCAAAACACTCACTGACAATCCAGAACTCTGGGCTCTCCTGACTTGCAAATCGTCTCACTTGCTAGTCCGCCATCCCGTCCGTATAGCAGCTGGAATCAGACAGAGGTGATCACCGGTAAATAACCACAGGTTGTTTGAAATAGATAACTGACTAATCGTTAGAATAGTGCTTTCTATTGAAAACAACCGGAGCAGTTCGAGGTTGAGGTATGAGACGTATAAGACATAGTAAAGACGCTGACCTTTTAAACTAACTAGAGTTAAGCCGGGTCAGGAAGAAAAGTGTTTCCTCTACCGTAATCAACTGATGTTACAGCAGATTTCCCTAACTTCCTCCAGGTTAGAATGAGGAAATTACAGCTGTCAAATGAATATGTGAATAATCCCCGTCACAAAACAAGGACTCCTCTCGAATCCCTCAGATACGGGCAATCCGACACTGTGATACTTACTCTGTGTCCGCCGCGAGGTCCGTTAGCGTCGCCTCCACCACCATGTAGCGCCGGGGCGCCTCTGGCAGCGGCAGCAGCACCAGGTCGCCGACCAGGCCGCGGCCGGCCCTCTCTATCAGGTCCTCCACGCTCCGGTGGACGGCCAGCAGCGCCGAGAGGTCCACCGGCACGCCGAGCAGCCGTTCAGAGGAGGCCAGCGCCTCCAGCGGCGCACCGCCGCCCTCCAGGGGGTGCAGCGTCAGCGGCAGCTCGGCGCTCACCGCCAGCTGGCCGCCGCAGCGGGCGCACACCAGCACCAGGCCCAGGTCGGCGCCCAGGGAGGGCCGCGGCAGCGCGGAGCCGCGGTACAGAACCCGGCAGCCCGGCCGCAGGCAGGCGGCCCGCAGCAGGGACCAGACGCTGCGCGGCCCGTGGTACGAGGGCGCCGCCCAGCGGACTGCGCAGCGGGTCCGGAACGGCCGGCCGGCCGGCTGGGCGGCGGCCGCCTCCAGAGGCACGGCCGGCGGCGGCCCGGCCGGCGACTGCGGCGCCGTGCTGAACCTGTCGTCGGCCGGCGGCTCCCCCGGGCCGGCCGGCTGACCGGCGTCACACCCGTCCTGACACACAGGTCAGACTCAGTCAGTGGGACTCCGCGTCAGGACGTGATGGGAGCAACCGAACGCGCGGCAGGCTGCTGGGGACAGCGAGCCCCCCGCCCGGGCGACGCACCAATATGCTACCTGCCCCGCAGTATTTTGTTTTACGTTAAATTTCAGAGCAGCATTTAACCAAATGCATGATAGCATGCTTCCTGCACAAGTCACATACCAATAAGCATTGAGAATGTATAAAAAGTTAAATTGAGTGAAGTACCTAGAGTGTAGAAAATGTAAACAAAACCAATGTAAGCCCTCTCAATCCAGCCCAGACCTGAGTATCGACTAACCTGGGCGTAGGACGCGGTCTCAGTGCTGGCTGGTGCTGCGGTAGGAGGTACTGGGGAGGCCAGAGGGACCTCAGCGGCCGGTACCGGGGCCGGAGGGACCTCAGCGGCCGGATCCGGGAAGGCCGGAGGGACCTCAGCGGCCGGATCCGGGAAGGCCGGAGGTACCTCAGCGGCCGGATCCGCAGGCGGAGGAACCTCAGCGGCCGGATCCGCCGGCGGAGCTGCAGTGGCGGCCGGACATGCTGTCTCGCCGCGCCAGAGCTGAAAAAGAAAATACAGTTTTCATCTCTAAGATATTTTAAATTGTTAAAACATCAGAAAAGAACATACGTTATTTTCATTTTTTTACAACAATGATCAGTGCAACATCCAATACACTACACATATTTCTAACAATTATTACGGCTGCACAAGTCGCATTTAATCAGCTATTGAGGCCGTAAACGACTTCAAAACGTATCTACTGTATAAGTGAGTAGGTAACGAATGCGAGCCATTCCGGTCCGATACAGACGTGGTTGCTGAATGCTGACTCACCCGATAGAGCTCGCAGAGCGGCATCTCGGTCTGCGCGGCGGCCGACACTGTGGCGGGCGGGCCGGGCGCAGCGCCGAGCGCCGCATCGCCGCGCGGCGGCTGGAACATAGACAGCTCTTCAGGCATTTGGTTTTTACTAGTTCAAACTTACTCGTTTGAGAAACAGACACATGGCGTCTTATAGAGAAATGTTTGAATGCAATGATAAGTGCAACATTGATGAAAGTAATAACATTGTTATGTACGAATCCCACACGATCAGGAATATAAAAGGTCATGAATGACTGAAGAAACATTTACTGGATAAATACAGATTGCAAACCAGTCTGAATCCGACACAGACGCCAGTGTTGACTCACCTCGCCGAAGGAAATATCCGTCTGCGCCGCGGCTGACACCATGGAGGGCGGAGCCGGCGCAGCGCCCGGCGCGGTCCCGTTCCACCCCGGCGCGGTCCCGGCACGGCCCCGCCCCGGCCCGGCGGTCGCCGGCTCCATCCGTAGTCGGATGTCCATCACGTCATCCGAGCTGACGTCCAGCGGCAGCACGAGCGGGTCGTCGGCGCGCTCCATCGCGAACGTCGCGGCCGACGCGGCGGTGCCCTCGGTCGTCGGCGCGCAGTCGACGCGCACCCGGACCAGGTAGAGGAACCGGACGGCGTCGGCCGGCCCGCGGCGCAGCGCCTCGGCACAGCTGCGGTCAGCCACGTACACCGGTACGCGGGTGTAGCCGGCGGCCGGGTCGGAGGGATCAGAGGAGCCGGGCGGTGCGGCGGCGCCGCCGACCGGCAGAGGACACCGCGTGCCGTCCGTGACGCGCGCGATCAGCCGTCCGTCCGACTCGTCCAACGCCAGCAGGCGCACCTTGAGGTGGCACAGACCGGGTCCGCTGACGTCCGAGAGACGGGCGTCGGTGGCGGCGGCGATCCGCTCCTGGTGCGGCCGCTCCACGAGCCACCAGCGGCGCAGCCACTGCAGCCGGCGCCGCTCCGCCTCAGTCACCGGCCGGCCGGCGGCGCCCAGCGGCACCGGCGGGTCCTCCTCGGCGCCCGAGAACACGTCCAGCTGCGAGCCGCGGAACACGCGACCGTCCAGCTTCCCGGCGCGCCGCTCCACCTTGACGCTGCGCAGTCGGAGCACGTTGCCCGTGCGCAGGCCGTGGTCGTCGCCGGCCGCCGGCAGGTCCGCCGGGCTCGGCACAAACCCGAAAACGACAAAGTCCTTGCGGGGCGAGGCGTCGTCCCAGCAGGAGGGGTCCTTCAGCACCACCATGAACATGTAGGAGCGCTGAGTGTGCCGCGGCGGCTGCGGCACGTTGGTGATGACGCCCATAAGGCTGGGCCTAAGCTGCAGCGGCGGGTCGTCGAGACCGACGTCCCTGAGCAGCGTGTACACCTTGTCCGGGTCGCTGGCCGGGATGTCCCGCAGGAAGTCGGCCGTCTGGCTCTGGGCGCTGTCTGCCCACAGCTCCATCACGACATCCGATCTCTTGACAAAATGAAAGAGCCAGATAGATGTTCACATTGGGATCAATGTCAAGATCCGTGGGATCTGATCCCAGATCCACTTTCACAGATCCAAGCTCATGCACATGTCGGCAAGCAACATAATCACCATCTAGACTGCAAAGTGCATACCTTTGTATACCAATCTCAACGAGATCTTATCGATACAGGGGCACTCAGCTGATGTGCACGGTAGTGAATATTAACAGCTGTGGTGTGGTACAGATTTCCTGTAATACCAAGCAGAACTGCTGTGCTGGAGCATTAGGGGGGTCCGAAATGTATTGAAGTTGTCCGAAACCACGGGAACCGGGTTTTTCCCATAGGTCCTTTCAATACCTTTCCAAAATGGTGCGGCAATCGAAATTTTAAAGAACTTTCACCTTGCCTCAAATCGATTGAAAGTTTATCAAATTTAGCCAATTTAGTACTTCATGAACTTTCGCTTTTAACATACGTCCCACGGTTTAATGCGCAATGGCTTGGGCCGGTGATCTTGTTTTCAAGGAAAATAGCTGCACAAATCACAAAATATATTATCATGCATGCCAACAGCCAAATGATGAAATCACATTATGACTAAATACCATGTGGATTACAATAAATCACTTAAAATATAGCGTATCAAGATCCCCAGAATAGGAATCGTTTTGGTCTTTATTTGTCCAAATGAGCCATATGAATCGAGAACTTCCACCTCGCCTGAACTGAGTTGAAAATATCTAGATAAGCCTATGATTTGAGCCGCGGTCTGTTGCGAGTGCAGACGGCCCCCCCCCCCCATTGCGGGTAGTTACATGCATGTCATGACCCCTCAAGGTTGGCGAGTGGCGCTTCTCACATTTCTTAATCCTTACAACAGCAGCTGCTGTGCACTTATGCCTGGAGGGAGGGGAGATGAGACATGGCCCTCATGCATTTCCCGCAAAACACTGTGTCAACCATTGTGTCAAATGTACAGCACTGTGTCATCTCGCCTTCAGGTGATGGCGCCATGTCTACCGCAAGACAAACAAGAGCTGGGGCATCCAAGCCTCTAGTTGGCCAGCCGAGGGAGGCCGTTGCTGACCAGTGGGCCGTTGCCTTCCTGGCTGATGATGATACCAGCGGGCTGCTGGCCTTCACCGGAAGGCCGCGACTGCCGACCAGGGGGCAGGTCCTCAGCCTCTACCTCCACATTAGGCAGGTCAAGGGACAATGGTTTCCAGTCAGCGAGATCGCTGACATCGTCCTGACCGAAGTATGCAAATACTGGACAATGGGGAACATCCCGATCGGGGCCAAGAAGAAAACGAAGGAGAAGACGTTGGCCCTGATCGACGAGTACCGTAACCTGGGCAGGAACATGGGGCAGGTTACGGTACTCGTCTATCAGGGCCAACGTCTTCTCCTTCGTTTTCTTCTTGGCCCCGATCGGGATGTTCCCCATTGTCCAGTATTTGCATACTTCGGTCAGGACGATGTCGGCGATCTCGCTGACTTGGAAACCATTGTCCCTTGACCTGCCTGATGTGGAGGTAGAGGCTGAGGACCTGCCCCCTGGTCGGCAGTCGCGGCCTTCCGGTGAAGGCCAGCAGCCCGCTGGTATCATCATCAGCCAGGAAGGCAACGGCCCACTGGTCAGCAACGGCCTCCCTCGGCTGGCCAACTAGAGGCTTGGATGCCCCAGCTCTTGTTTGTCTTGCGGTAGACATGGCGCCATCACCTGAAGGCGAGATGACACAGTGCTGTACATTTGACACAATGGTTGACACAGTGTTTTGCGGGAAATGCATGAGGGCCATGTCTCATCTCCCCTCCCTCCAGGCATAAGTGCACAGCAGCTGCTGTTGTGAGGATTAAGAAATGTGAGAAGCGCCACTCGCCAACCTTGAGGGGTCATGACATGCATGTAAAATGGGGGGCCGTCTGCACTAGCAACAGACCGCGGCTCAAATCATAGGCTTATCTAGATATTTTCAACTCAGTTCAGGCGAGGTGGAAGTTCTTGATGCACATGGCGCATTTGGACAAATAAAGACCAAGACGATTCCTATTCTGAGGATCTTGATACGCGATATTTTAAGTGATTTATTGTAATCCACATGGTATTTAGTCATGATGTGATTTCATCATTTGGCTCTTGGCATGCATGATAATATATTTTGTGATTTGTGCAGCTATTTTCCTTGAAAACAAGATCACCGGCCCAATCAATTGCGCATTAAACTGTGGGATGTATGTTAAAAGCGAAAGTTCATGAAGTACTAAATTGGCTAAATTTGATAAACTTTCAATCGATTTGAGGCAAGGTGAAAGTTCTTTAAAATTTCGATTGCCGCACCATTTTGGAAAGGTATTGAAAGGACCTATGGGAAAAACCCGGTTCCCGTGGTTTCGGACAACTTTAATACATTTCGGACCCCCCTACTGGAGCATATACATGAAAATAATGTTCAGGAGAAACAGTGAGGCCAATATTTTGTCTTCCATGGCCTGGTGCAGCTATCTAGTCCTGTTACAGTGCCCGGGTGGAGCAGCTGCAGACCTCAGTCAGTCCACAAGGTCACCAAGTGATTGCATTCTACAAAGTCAGGATTAGAAAACAGCTTCATAACAGAACTGGGCTGAATAAGGCCTTAAAACTACAAAATATAGAGAATACGGTAATGGTAGCGGTAGGCTGTAGCGGCGTGACGGGTGACCGATAGTCCTATATAGGTGGCACCAATATATAATAAGCTCTGCTAGCGCCATCATTCGCCAAAAGCTGGCAAATAATCCAGCTAATACTGCGGCCCTAAAAAACGCACTTAACCATTTCAAATCAAATATTGATATTGGGGATTCGTGTCCCCGCCCCAGCCCCCCGGCCTTGACCTTCAATTGTTGTATTTTCATAATTGATAATATTTCAGTTTTGCGTAGGTACCTCGTCAGTTTGAACAAACCTTTAAAATCTTAACCCTCGCCCGTAAACGGTGTTTTGCCACCTTCGTCCATGCGGGGGGGGGAGGGGGTTGGTGCGACCCCCCCTGGTTTGAAAACGGAGCGTCGTAGAGCTTAGCGGAAAAGACCAACGGATTGCTCTCAACGAGATCTCGCGATTGGTGGTATATTTTTTGGTCCTAGGTCAACATTTGACCTACTTATGATCGGTCAAAGGTCAGATTTTCGGAAAAATCTAACTTTTTCAGATTTCCGCGCCGATTGCGGCAAAACGGTAAGAGATATCGACTTGCAACCTTCACTATCGTGATCCTTGATCAATTCTCTATCGTTTGGTGTGTATTTCGATGTCATAACCCGCGCCGTGCTGGGGGGGGGCGTTTTTACGCCCCCCCCTCAGGTTTTTCGCGAATATCTCAAAAACGGCGGCGCGCAGCGCCGCCGTTTTTGGTACACGTGTTCCTACATCATTTCCGCACATGTTGTGAAAATTTCAGACCTAGGCCGTTCAAGGTCAGGTCACCAGGTCACGTCAAGTGACCTTACCTCAGAAAAGTTCAAATTGGCTCGCTATAGCTACACCGACTGAACGATCACTTTGAAACTTTCAGCGATTGATATGAGTAACAGTATGTATAAAATTTATATCTCGGATTTTTGATATCTGTGACCTAAGGTCAGGTCAATTTTGCGACCTCTCCATTATAAGTCAATGGGAGAAAATTGAAATGCGCCTCTTTTGGACGAATATCGTTCAAAACGCTCTCAAACATCGGTTCATAGGTAAACATGACACACTGAATAGGAAAAATGCACCAGTGACCCCTCTGTGTGCCCCTGAGGTCATCTCAGGTCATGATTGGTCGCCAGCAGTTTTTTGGCTATAACTTTTGATAGAGACGTGCTAGAGCGGTGAAAACACGTCAGATGTGTTCAGCTCGACGATACGGATCGACTGATATGCAACATGACCCTTTTCGGTCAGGTCATGACCTTGACCTGAGGTCAAATTTTCAAAATGACCTTTCAAGGTCAACGAATAGTTCATTCGACGCGTCTCGACGAGAGGAACACGATGCTGGCAAAAGTCATGTCATGGCGCTTATGAGTCAAAAGTTATTGACGAAAAAACGTTTTTCGTAAAAACGGCTATTTTTGGAGTTTTTGCCCTCTCTGGAGGCTAAACCGTTGACCTGAGGTCAAATCTGAGAACATTACTCAGAAAGGTCTGTAAAAGGGCTATCGAATGCGCTTTTCCGCGGCGCTGTAGCTCTATCGGTTCCCGAGATAGCCGTTGGCAGTTTCCAAAATGTTGAAATAGTCAACATTTTACCTTTGGCGACCTCTGGTGACCTGACCTTTGACCTGACCCAAAAAATGACCGAAGTGTTTTCGTCCTTATTTTTGACGCTCTTTCGATTGCCGCTTACCGCGTGTCGCTACGTGGCCCAGGAGCCGAGTTAGACGGGGGGCGTGAAAACGCCCCCCCAGCACTCGGCGGAAAGTTCAGGCCACCAGCACGGCGCGGGATAACTCTAAAAATGATGCGTTGGGAGCATCGGAAGTCTGCAAGGTCATTTGTGCATTGGGTCACGTCAGGCGTGTGACGTCACTGACCTGACCCTGACCCAAAATGAACTACAAGAAACAACCGACGATGCCTGAAATGGATAGCAAATTCGAATTCAGGGCATCAAAATACCCCGAAAAGGCATACAAGTGCAAGAAGTCATTACAGGTCAACCGAGGTCACTGACCTGACCTTGACCTTTAGTAACCTTGAAAAGGTCAACGGACATTGTGCCAATGTCAAATCAGCCAGTTATGATTCTAAAACAATCCATCAGTGTGTCAGTCAGGTCAGTCGGCATTTATACCAATGTGAAGCAATCTCCAATTTAGCGTAAATCTGGCCGGAGGTTGTTCCCTTTATGACGTCATAACTCCGTGACCTGACATGACCTTGACAAAAAAAATACCAAAAGTTGCGCAAAGGATGCCCCATAGGGTACTGAAAATTTGAGCAGGCTATCTGAAACGGTTCGGCGTGTAGCCAAGAAAAACCTCAGGGGGGTTGCACCAACCCCCCCCTACATGGGCGAGGGTTAAAATGCTTTTAAAAGTCGTAAGTAATCTTCCAATAATTACTTTAAAATCGCGCCAGCAATCAAGAAGCAAGACAGCAAAATGAAAAGGCACGTGTCCCCAGCCCCCGTTCACGAGCTTCAGAATTCCTTTACCGTGACGTCATCACGGCGCATGAATTTTCCTTCACCCATAGAAATGCATGCAAAGCATGGTGTGTTTCAGGCGGGCTAAGGAGAAATCTAAGGCCTACATGTGTTCAAAAGACGTACCACTAAGCCAATGGATTCGTCTCATTACGATAAATGGGGTTGAAATCGAAACATTCTGCCTATATTTATCTAAAATGGGCCAATCAAATGGTCCCTGCAACTCATAATGAAGGATTTCCTCTGCGTTGAAAAATTTGTTTCGAGTGTTTTTTCATCAGCGACAGGGGAAATCCTTCATAATTGCTACCAGATTACTACCATATTCCCTCGCATTTCTGTTGCGCATTGCCTCACAAATCAGAGTTTTGTGAAGTTAATATTAATTTAATTGTCATATTTTGACTGATTTTGGCGATTTTCAATTATTTCAACGCAGCGTGGATCAGATAGCTCACATAGTTTGCTGAAGAATGTGGCTTTTGCTTGGTTATTTTCAAGTTATCTGTGATTTGGTGCGCCGTGATCGTAGCATTATACAAATTTTATCAACTTAAAAAATTGAATCAACTTTTGAAGTGAAGTTCACATGAAAAATCAAAAGTTCAAGCATAATAATTGTTTAAACATAATGATGCAACATGTGTCTCCCAGATGGAACTTAGACTGAAAATGGAAAACAGAAGATGGATCTGCGGAGTTACTGAGATCACAAGATGCTCTTGATTGTGGCTGGTAATTATTCAAGAACTAAAAAAGGTTCATATCGCACTATTTTTGTAATTTTGCTCTATTTACGTTTTTTTTTTAAAGTAAAATCAGGACATTCGCACTATTTCAAATATGATACCTTGTTTAAGTACTTTAAGCACCAATTTAGTTCCAAGCGCTCTAAATTATGGTCATTATGTAGTAAATATAGTTCATTTTGCCCTAAATCTAGTATTCCTTCTTACGCGTTAGTTTGTTTAACGAGCATGCTAGTGGAATATCCCAAGTACATCGTACATCGTACAAGTACATCGTAGTACAGCTGTGAGCTATCGCCGTTCGTGAAATACGTGGTGTTCTGACTTATGTACACTGTGGGCGTTTTGGTGTGTGCAACAACCTAGAAAGGTCGTTATAAATACATTACGTAAAATGTGTGCACGTTTTTACGCATTGAATAACTAATTCGATATGTAATGTATAACTCCGGAAAGTAGTGCAGGTTCATTGCGCCGCAAGAGATACGGAATCATAACCCAGTTCATATGGGTACGGTGTAGCCTGTCCAACCTGTCTGATGATTGATAGGTGGCGGTACACCCCCCTAGCCAGAAAAAATGTCCGTTTGCGAAGCGACGGCGCCCACCCACCGTTTGAAGGCGCCCTCTGCCTCTGGTGATAATTGAACTCATTAGAACCCCCACAAGATTCAAGATTTTACGACAACACGATCCAAAATCGTAGTTATGTGCCAACAGTAGTGCAAAAGTACTTAAAATAGTGTCATAGGAACCATATAGCTCTGAGACTACTAGTAGCCGATCTGGCAACAGCTACAGTATGAAAATAGTGCAAATAAACTCGAAATAGTGCCAAATGACTCAATATACTGCTGATTTAAGAATAGTGCCAAGTAAACTATTTTAAATGCAGACTGAACTATAAATAGGTATGTAAAAAATTATTCCCCCTTGATTGTTGGTAATTGAAGATGTTGAGAGAACTTGTGAATCTGCATACCAGTCCTGACTTGCTTGATTATTTAAAACTATTTTAATTCTCATAATTGTGTAATGTGTAGTGACTGCACACTGCGCAGCACATGTGCGCAGAAATGTGCAGGTGGCTGGTAGGTGGGTTAAACTTCAGAGATGCGAATTTGGATGTCAGTTATAAAATTAATGGTTATGCATTGTAGAGTAAGCTCTGCTGTTTTTTTTTGTTGTAATTTTGTCTTTTTATAATTGTAACCTACAATGCTGTTAGTTTCATTTTTATTAAAATGCTCGACCAGAATTTGCACTTGTTCATGCATGAATGGCTAAGTTTGGGGTGTTTATTCAACCCTGACTGCTCAAGTTTTTCAAAGGCACATGACACAGCACGGCTAGATCAGCTGGTACCTACCTGTTGACTATTTTTGTTTTTGGTGGTGATGTGTTTGCTGTTTGTCTTTTGCAAGGTGGTCAATGAAATAAAATAATGCATTATTTCGGAATGTTTCCTTGACAGAAGCCAGGAGCCGGATTGATGTGTGCTGGTGAATGAGATGGTTCAAAAGCATTATCTGATGTTTTTCAATGTGCATAAGCCATAACATCCCTTTCATACGCTGAAGTTTTAATAGCTTCTCAGTCTCTGTCATTTTCCTGAAATATTGGTGTAGATAAGAGATATCAGTACCTTCTCAGAGGTACCTGCATTCTGCTGGATGAATATTTAATTGGTTGGACGAAATGGACAGGTAGCCTTATGATAATGTAATGTGAAATCTTATTTCTATAAAACTTTGAAAATGAAGTTTTAATTATTCATATGTGCATACATTTTTGATGACTAAGAAAGTTTTCCACAAGAGTAGAAAATGTGGGAAAGTCTATCAAATCACACATTCTGAAGGCTCAATGCTGACAGAGTGCTGCCTCAAAGAAGAACTGATTTGCTGGGTTACGAATATTTCTTTATTTTAATTTTCAAATGTAATGTACAATACACTGCAGTGAAATAACAAAAGGGACCGTGTATATCACACCACGGTGAGATTTACACAATACCGGCCATTTGTGTAAATCACACCCACCCCGGTGTGATATACACAAAATCTACTACGTAGTGTAAATCACACCCGGGTGAGGAATACACAGAGAGGGCAGCTGTGTGTATATCTCACCACGATGTGACGTCATAGCAACGCTGAACGTCCATTGGTCAGAGCAGTGACTCTGCTCGCCCATTGGTCAGATCAGACTAAGCACTACGAATATTCCGGCGGGATTCCGGGCGTCCTCTCTCTCGAATTCAGCTGACCGCCTGGCCTAGTGGTGAAGGTGCTTGCACCATGATACGGATGTTGCGGGTTCGAGTCCCGTCGGTGCGGGCGCTTTTTCCCGCATTTTCGCTTTTCCTTGGTAGCGGTGGGTTCGCTGCCGACCGACAAGTTTAAAAGCACCAATACAATATGGAAAGCGACGTCTGAATGCTCGTGGCGAAGCGGTGCAGTGCCGAAGGCAATGCCTTAGGAGAGATTACAGGCAATGGTAAGTCAAATATTTTTAGGTTAAGTGGTTGTGTATCTGGCTTCAGGCCGAAGGCCTGAAGCCTGATGGACAACCACTTAACCTAAAAATATTTGACTTACCATTGCTTGCAATCTCTTCATGCGAGTACCTTCTTCCTCATCCACGGGTAGGCAAAAATCAGTAGGTCAGGTTAGGTTAGGTTAGGTTAGGTTAGGTTAGGTTAGGTTAGGTTAGGTTAGGTCAGGTCAGGTCAGGTCTAAGGTTTGGTTAAGTGTCTTGTTACCGTGCCTACTGTGTAAATCTCACCCAGGTGCTGCGTGGTTTGACACCCAGGTGTGATTTACCCACTACCGAGCACACAGTGTATATCACACCCTGATGAGATTTACACATTGGCTAGGCCTACTGTGTAAATCACACCCAGGTGCTGCGTGGTTTGACACCCAGGTGTGATTTACACACTAGGAGCACATTGTGTATATCACACCACGGTGTGATTTACGCATTTGCCGGGCCTACTGTGTAAATCACACCCAGGTGCTGCGTGGTCTGACACCCGGGTGTGATTTACACACTAGGAGCACATTGTGTATATCACACCCCGGTGTGATTTACGCATTGCCGGCCCACTGTGTAAATCACACTCCGCGTGGTGTGATATACACAGGAGTAGTGTATTGTGTAAATCACACCCGGGTGAGGTTTACACTACAGTGCGATGCATTATGTAAATCTCACCGTGGTGTGATATACACGCGTCCATAACAAAATAGTGCAGTAAAATAGTATTGGCGACGATCAAACAACACGTGCGCCATTGATGTCTGCAAAAATTGCTACCAGATTGCTACCAAATCCGTGACGTAGCTACGGCGCCTTTATTTCCCTAGTGAACCAACCTGAGTAGTAAAGTAATCTTGCGTGTCCCCACCACACGCGTCCCACACCGCGGGTCCACAAGCGAGTGGTTTGAATTGCGATAACATGCGGTATATATGCCGCAGCCGTAATAAACTGCACATCACTAAATAAAAGAACGCTAATCGCAAAGTTATTTAACTTTGGATGTTTCAGGAAGCTTTCCAATATCCTGTTTAGGAAATCATTGAAGCGTATGTATATTTTGCTCTCCTATCCCTCTCTGGAATTCCCCATACCCTACTGACTTGCCCAAGACTTGCTTTTCTGTCCAACTATTCATTCCACTGAATCTAATCCACCCACCCGCTTAAGCCGGGTTCACACCGGTTTTCCGGTCCGGAAAAATTCCGTCTGCCGGGCCGGCACCAAAATGTTGAAATTGTCGCTAGATGTCAAAAAAGTCGCTAGAACCGGAAAACCGGAAAGTCGAGCCGGAAATGTCATAATCATCAACCATCAAGTACGATAAGTAGGTACCAAGCAATCCCGCGAATTATTTTGAAATCGAACATACTTGTGTGACGGATTTACAAGTCCCTGATGCAGTTCCACCCAACCGAAAATCATCCATACTTCACTGGTAGGTATATTAGCAAGATTAATACAATTTAACATTTACAGCATGCGGGCTGGGTATCGACAAAAAGACACTAATAAATTTCAATCGCGCTTTGGCTGTTGTTGGTTTAAAAACACTTGCGAACGAAGAGGAATTGAGGGCTGGGCAGGGCGCATTAGAGACGGCGAGCTTGATATTACGCTTGCTGATTGTAGTGTCGAGTCCTCCCGTGTGCTTCCGTCCAGTTCCACGTCCTTCAAACTCACTGTTTAGCCACCACCATGATATTAAAATAAGAACAAACGGCGATAACGTTACATAACAGACTCCAGCCCAGTGAGCTGGCTCGGCGTCTACCAGCCTCGGCAGCCGCTCCTCTGCTCTCGTGGCCGGTGTCAGACTGAGCGCCGCCGGCGCCGCACGACCCGTCAACGGTCAGCGCCGCCCAGTCACGCGGGCGGGGCTGCGTCATAACGTACAGTACGTCGTGAGCCGTCAGGCTTAGACCGAACTACGACGCTAGCGCGTCACACAATACTACGCACAACACTACATTTGCCCCTCACAATAATAACGACGACCTGATCGCGTAAAGCGTGACACTCCGTCGCCCCCGACGGTTGGCGACTGCCGTTGCACTGCAGTGGACGCTGGAGGTGATAACGGCGACGCACGCTCTAGGGGTTCATCTGACGGGTCCACTTCCTCACTCGAGTCAGAATCAGTCCCATGACACGAAATACAGTCACCTCGACTCAGAGATGGTGCCCGCGACGGCACTCGACGGCGGACGTCGCGATCCGCCGGACACAGCGTCTCAGTGCCCCCGCCGATCCCGCGAGGCGCACCGCCCGCCTCCGTCTCTGACGGCTCCATCGACGGTGTCCACCTGGAGAGCCGCTCAGCGTGGATTCTGGTGCCGTCGTCCAGGCGGTACGAAGCCGGGCCCGTCTGTTGCACGATCTGTCGGCGACCTGAGAAACGAACAGGCCCCTTTCGGGGCCGGGGCATCAGCTTATACCGCACCCAGTCTCCTACAGCGAAATCAGGAACACGAGCCCGGTTACGTGCATCCCACAACTTCTTCTGCGCCAGCTGCTTATCAGCCACGCGATCCCTCACAGCCTGGTCGTCAGACGAGCGACCGCTCTGCACGCCAGATCGGACATCAGCAGCCACCTCCAGCTTTGTTCGTAGCTGCCGACCGTGTAGCAGCTCCGATGGGCTCTTACCGGTAGTAGCATGAGGTGTTGCCCTGTAGTTCTGCAGAAACGTCTGCATGTACCTTCGTCGGTCGACGCCCTCCAAGTCCGCCATCTGCAGGGCCGCCTTGATGCTCCGGTTCATCCGCTCCACCGCTCCTGACCCTGCTGGATGGTAAGGAGACACGCGAATGTGACCAATGCCCATACTCTGGAGGTAAGTCGTGAACTTGTCTGACGTAAAATGCGTTCCGTTATCTGTGACAACTTCTTTAGGAAGTCCCTCTCGGGAGGCCACTACATCCATGAACTCGATCACTGCGTCACTTGATGGCTCCCTTGTGAATGCCATTTCGACCCACTTCGAATAATAATCAACCATCACGATGGCATACCTTTGATGCAGCGGTCCTTGCATCGGGCCGATGAAGTCGATGCCCAGCTTGTCCCAGGCAACATCCGGGAACGGGACTGGCATCAGCGGTGCTCTGCGTGACTTCACCGTTTTGTCAGACAGGGCGCATGCATCACACTCCTTCACGGCCGTCTCTACAGCAGCATCAAGACCTGGCCACCAGTACACTGCCCGCAGGCGCTGCTTGGTACGTATGATCCCCGGGTGGCTCTCATGTGCCAGGGCCACCAATCTCTCCCTCAGACACTCTGGTACTACCACCCGCTCTCCCTTGAAAATGAGGCCACCCATCAGACTTAACTCATCACGACATCGGAAGAATGGCTTCAATTCAGGTGGGACCTCACCTATGCGACTTGACCAACGTCGGGTGAGCTGCTCAGACAGCTTGACCAGCACCGGGTCGGACGCGACAGCATCGGCCAGTTCTCCGCTGCTCACCGCCGTCAGTCGTGAAGACAGCGAGGCAACCAGCTGAGACTCGTCGTCTTCCACTTCCACCGCTGGACCTGGTGCACGGGAGAGTCCATCAGCCGGGTTGAGCACCCCCTTCAGATGCTGGACTGAAAAAGAGTAAGTCATCAGCCGGCTAGCCCATCTTGACATACGCATTCCAGCACGTCCGATCCCATTCGCTGTGATCAAGGTGCGCAGCGCAGCATGGTCTGTTCTCAGGATAAAGTCTCGCCCCCAGAGGTACTTATGCCACTTTTCACATGCCCAGACACAGGCAAGTGCTTCCCTCTCCGAAACGCTGTAGCGCCTCTGCGTTTGACTCAATGTGCTTGATGCGAAACAGACTACTCGCTCACCTTCTGGGTGCATCTGAGACAAGACAGCACCGAGTCCCACGTCGCTGGCGTCGGTTGTGACGATCGTCTGAAGTGCCGGGTCGAACATCGCCAGCGCGTTCGACTGCAGGATGGCCTCAGTGACGTCCTTCAGCGCTGCCGACATCTCCGGCGTCCAGGCAAACTCCGGCGCGTCTTTGCGGAGCTGCCGTCTCAGAGGTTCAACCCGGGTGCTGTAGTTCTTGACGAACTTCGCGTAGAACCCTAGGGTTCCCAGGACTGACTGAAGCTTCTTCTTATCAGTCGGCTGCTGTAGGTCTCGAAGGCCCTGAACGCGCTCTTCAGAGACTGCCACCCCCTTCGGAGAAACTGCGAATCCAAGAAACTCAACCGATGAGACGCAAATCCTGCACTTGTCCCAGTTCAAGGTGATGTTTCTGGCCTGCATCCGCTCGATCACCCTCCTGAGACGCTGGTCGTGCTCCTCCTGTGATCTGCCAGATACAATCACGTCATCGAGATACACTTGAACGCCCTCCAGCCCTTCCAACACACATTCCATCATCTTTTGGAAGCACTGGGGCAGCGATTTCAGACCAAAAGGGCAACGTTTATATCTCCACACCTGTCCTTCATGAATGAATGCAGTCAGATCACGGGAGCTCTCGTGCAGCTCTAGTTGATGGTACGCAGCTTTCATGTCTAATGAAGAGAAGACAACTGCTCCCTGAAGACGGTCTAGCATTTCCTGCATATCTGGGATCGGATGACCGTTCGCGATCACTGCTTTGTTTACCTCAGTCAGATCAAGGCAAACTCGAAGCTTACCGTTCCGTTTACGGACGGCCACGATCGGAGAGAGCCACGGCGAGGTGTGTTTGCCGACCTTCTCGATCACACCCTGCTCCTCCAGCTCTTGCAGGTGCTTGGTGACGTCCTCCCTCACAGCGTAGGGCAGTGACCGCAGCTTCTTCTTCACAGGCTCCACGTCAGCCCGAAGCCTGACCTTGTGGACGAAGCCGTTGATTGCTGGGAGCTGGCTGGTCTGTTGGACAAGACAAACATCAGTTCCATTCTTCACAGTCACTCCAAGTGTCCTCTGCAGGTCTCTTCCTAGCAAGGGAATCTCAGCATCAGCTACATAGAACTCTCCTTCTGTCTGTCGACCACATGGGGTTGTTACTAAAGCGCTGAAGACTCCCTGCACGCTGATGCCCGCACCGCCATACGCTTCTAGCTTTACCGTGGCCCTGGTCAGCGGAAACTTACTCAAGGTCTCCCGATACAGCTGCGTGGGTATGATGCTGACTGCTGCACCTGTGTCCACCATCATCGACACGTCATGACCTCCAATGCCAACGGTGTACCACGGACAGTTCGAAGGCATGCTCTTTTGAACGGTAAGCACCTGTACTGCCCCCACCTGACGATCTTTAGCATCTGTGTCATTCCGCTTTGTACGACAGCAACGACTGAAATGACCTGTCTCATGGCATTTGTAACACTGCTTCTCTTTTGCAGGGCATCTCCTATCACCCGACCGGTGTCCTCTCCTACCACAGGCATAGCATGGACCGTACCGGAGGCTGCGAACGGGTTCACATACCTCTTCTTGCTGTTCAGCAGCTGGTCCGACTTCTGCTACCTGCGCAGCTGCTGGACCGGTTGATCCCTCTGCAGCACCTCTCAGGACGCCTCGCCGCTGAAGACCACGATCGACCGCCTCGGCGATGTCCTCCAGCTTCTCCAGGGTCAGGTTATCCTTCAAAAGAAGCTTGTCACGCAGCTGGTCAGACAGACATCCCTCAATGAACTGGTCTCTAACCATTTCGTCCCTCAGATCACCAAAGGAGCATCTTTGAACAGCTTCTTTCAAGTTTGCAAGATAGACGAGAGCTGTTTCTCCCGGCTGTTGAACACATCGTCTGAATCTTACCCTTTCAGTTCGTACATCAGCGTCTTTTACAAACAACTTCTCCAAGATCTTTACTGTACTGTCGTACATTGACGTGGGGTCATCCTTGATGTCAGCGTCTGACTCAACAGAAGACTCGACTGATTCAATCGCTCTGAACAGCCTACGGGCCTCTGTGCCAACGCAGTGCAATAACAAAGCCTTCTTCCTACCAGCTGGCCAATCATGCCATCCGCTAGCCTCACCATAGATCAGGAAGTCAGCGTACCACTGCTTCCACGGCAAAGTAGGCTTCTGACCCGCGATCGACAAGTACTCACTCGGTGGGGTTGCTTGAAACATCCTTGTCGCCAAAATGTAGTGTCGAGTCCTCCCGTGTGCTTCCGTCCAGTTCCACGTCCTTCAAACTCACTGTTTAGCCACCACCATGATATTAAAATAAGAACAAACGGCGATAACGTTACATAACAGACTCCAGCCCAGTGAGCTGGCTCGGCGTCTACCAGCCTCGGCAGCCGCTCCTCTGCTCTCGTGGCCGGTGTCAGACTGAGCGCCGCCGGCGCCGCACGACCCGTCAACGGTCAGCGCCGCCCAGTCACGCGGGCGGGGCTGCGTCATAACGTACAGTACGTCGTGAGCCGTCAGGCTTAGACCGAACTACGACGCTAGCGCGTCACACAATACTACGCACAACACTACACTGATGTAGATGGCTGGGTCTCAAAATCGGTCATCTGACTGTCACTGAACTCTACTGCCATAACCCGCGCCCCGCTGGGGGTACTAAATTGCCACGCCTTGCTGGTGGGGGTGTTTAACATCCCCCCTTTTAACTCGGCTCCTGGGCCACGTAGCGATACGGGGAAGGCGGCGTTCGAAAGAGTGTCAAAATTAATGACGAAATTAATTCGGTCACTTTTTTTTGGTCAAATCAAAGGTCAGGTCACCAGAGGTAATGGAAAGCCGAATTTCACCGATTTTCAGGTCGAATGTCGACGATTTACAACAAGCCAACGCATAACTTGGCATCAATTTTCTCCCATTGACTTATAATGGGGGGGGGGGGGTCACAAAATTGACCTGACCTTAGGTCACCGATATCAAAATTCCGAGATAGTTATTTATTTAAATTGTGTACATATTGTTGCCCTTATCAATCGCTGAGAGTTTCAAAGAGGTCGGTCGTTCGATGTAGCATATGGAAGACGTTGAAACTTTGTATGAGGTGAGGTCACTTGAAGTGACCTGGTGACCTGACCTTAAGTGACCTTGGTCTACAATTTTTACATGTGCAGAAAAGATGCATGATAAGGTGTGCCAAAAACAGCCGCCGTTTTTGAGATGTTCGCGAAAAACCACAGGGAGGGTTCAAATATCCCCACCCCCACCCCCACCCCTAGCAGGGCGCGGGATAATATCCTTTGCATTCAGTACCATCGTATTTCCTGAATCTTCTACTTGCGATTGAATGGCAAAACTGCCTCCACCCTCCCGAGCTGCTATGTGCTTGTGTAGGAGGGCATCGAGGGCAGAGAAGTGTTGTCAGCGCCAGCGCGTCTTGTAGAATGTAGATTTCAGAATCTGCTCGGCTGGCTCCACTTCGTAGACGACGGAAGTTAGCAATGCGTACATTGTGCTACCTGTCCTGCGGCCGGCTCCAGCGCTTGATAATCTCTTCTGCAGATACTGGCTCCGCTCCTTCTACAACCAGCGCGTCCGCAATGTTGTTCCACAAATTCGCCCTTTTCACCGCTTCCTTATAATATTTATCTTTTTTTATTATAAAGTCATCAATATTTTCCAACCAATGAAATTAATTTATAATTTGAAAAGGCCATGAGTCATGTGAAATACAGAAACAAAAATGTAGCTATCACTCCGTTTGAGATGCAAATGTTTTGAAATAAAAATGAAACGCCGTCAAATTTACGCTTGAATTTTATATTCTCGTGAAAAATCGCGAGACTATTAGGGCACCGTTGGTTAAATTGGTCCTGTAGCGCTGAAACATAACATTATTTCCCTCGTGCCTTAATTATCATATCACAAACGGTGGCTATCCGGCAAGGCAAAAGTTGAGATGATTTCAACTTTTTGCCGGACCGGAAAATCTGGCTCTCCGGCCTGCCGCACCGGTCAAAAGAAGTTGCCAGATTTGCCGGTTCACACCAGTTTTCAATTTTCCGGCACGGAATTGGCCATTTTTCCGGCCCGGCAGACGGAATTTTGCCGGTCCGGAATCCGGTGTGAACCCGGCATTACTCGACGTTCACAATTGTTCAGCGTGGGAGTAGTGAATCGAATGGGAGATTGCAATGCTGATCTGCTGTTTGCAATCAAGGCTATAGAACTCCAGGTAAGGACACCAGCCGTTTGACCTTGAACGCCGCCGGCCGGCCGATGACGTCATTGGAGGCAAGCCGGCTCGGCGGACACACAAGGCGAATGCATAACGGAGGGGCGTTGGAACGTTGCGGGAGCCGGGGAGATATTTTAATGTGGTTGCATACCACCATTGTTATGTTGATTGATCTACAGACTGCATTGTTTTAAACCTCGATGCATCCTAGGCCTGGATGGTGCGTATATTCGTGGAACGATCACCCCGTCCGACATCCGTGGTCGAAGCTGTCTATGTATTAAAGACACTAAGGCTGGAGACTTCCAGTTTGCGGTTAACTCGCGTTTATTTTGGTGGCTAACTTCCTTACACGCGTGTAGCTGCCCACCAACTTTTACCCGGTGACTTCCATCCGCGGTTAACTGGTGGGTAGCTACACGCGTGTAAATATTTAAATGCCGACTTACACGCCAGTTTAAAGGGCTTCCCGATCAGCTGATCGGGATGCGGCGATCAGCTGGTCCAATGAACAAGTGCGTAATTCCGTTATTTATGGGGCCGGTGGCCCCCAATCAGCGTTTTTACACATGCAATGAGTACAGCCGTAACAATGGGATGTGGTGATGCATTAACCTAACCAGAACAGCGTTTGAATCCGTGCCAATCAGCATCAATAATGCTAATCGCCTTGTGTTATTTCACTCCGTATGGCCGACCGCCGGTCTACTGCATGATCTTGCAACAGCCGTATCTCAGATTACTCGTCTGCCCTCGTCGGTTCGTCTCCGTCACCCCCCGTCCTCACCCCCGCCCCGTCACTTCACCGGTGAGGCGTCGTCGGTGTCCAATTCAATGCCACACAAAGGACGATTATCACCGAGTGATCAGTTTAATATGTGCGTGTCGCGGGGGTGGCTGACGTTCCAACGGCGCAGGATCCGGTTCACCACCAGTGCCCATTTGCTGCCGTTTAAACCGCTAATAGTTCTTTCTGGCCGTCCTTTTCATATCTTTCCAGAGCTGTGTCAGAGCTTTCTAGTCCCATTTTTCTACTGACCTTGCATTACAGGCTGTAACAATGTTCTTCCAAGACCGTTTTCGTTCTTCATTACTCCTTCCATCGTGTCGCTTATTTTCGATGACTTTTACTTCAGTCTTCATGACATCGGCTAACAAATGCATGTCTCTACTACTGAAATTTCTGCTCCTCTTCTTCCTGTCCATGGTTGTTGACCGGTCACTCGTATTGCTTCCACTGAGCTGGTCCTCGCCCCACTGACACGTAACGCGAAGTGCGACGACAGGGGCCCGACACTAGCCGGCTGGCTCGACGATCACATTATTTCGGATGCGATACGAATCCCATCTCACTATCCCGAAAATTACGAAATAGCAGCTGGTGGCAAGGAGATAGGTGCGATGGAAATAATCTAATACCTCCGCATTTGAAAATTTGAGTCCTACATCCTCAATTCTGTCAACTCAAATATTGCTCTGATTACTAATGTATGACTTGTTGAAAACATCTGGATACTTGCAGTGATGAAATACGTAATTTGTAACCCCTCAACAAGCACAGAGGCCAGTTTAACCAACAGAAAAATAGACGCCTGGCGGAATTTTTTTGCCTAAAGACCGTTTCACATACGGAGTGTAAACGCGATAAGCACGTAAGCGGATAGGGCTTTACCGCTCTCGATCCGTATGTGAATCGGCCTTTAGGCGAAAAATTCCGCCAGGTGGCTATTTTTCTGTTGGTAAAACTGGCCTCAGTACTATGAAAAGGTGACCTCAAATTCGTCTAATCTTAGCAGCCGAACGGCTAGGCCGAACTGGCTGAAAAGGCCAGAACTAGATTATTGCACTATTGTCTATCACTTGCACATAAAATTTGCACAGAAATAAACTTTTAAAACCCCCTAAGGACCAAAAAAAGCACCACCGAAAAGATACCCGCGAACTTAATACATGGGGTGGCTCGCGTGTAAGTTCCTTCGCTAACTTAGCGAACAAACTATTTACCCGCAGATGGAAGTCTCCGGGCAAAGTTACCCGCCGACTTAAACGCGAGATAAACGCCAACTTACCCGCAAACCACTTACACGCGACTTACCCGCGTGTGGAAGTCTCCAGCCTAAGACGGGTGCAATAACGGCGACCCGATCCCGTCTCTGACGAATCTAGAGGGGTCGGTGCCGGTGGGTGAATTGACAACCGATGGTTTAAGAGATGATGAGAAGGGATCCCGTCATCGATTGTTGTTTGACAGACAACAATGTTGTACTGGGCGTATAACATCAGAGCTAATGCCTTAGCGTAGGCAAGCATAATTGGTCTGTCATATTGTTTAGGAATAAATCGTAATGGAGATCATTGAGGAATGATCTCTACATTACGGGAATTCACTAATTACTGCGGCCCATAGGGGCGCCGCCGGAGCTGTTGTTTTGCCATCGGTCTTGACTGGGCCGTAATAGCCACTTGTGGACAAGCCCTAAATAAACGAAACGAAACGAAGTCGGTCCCAGGCAACTCCCTAGGGAGCTGCAGTACCCGGCGGCCAAAGCGGCCACCTCGTCGACTCGCAGGTCCTGTGGGATTCCGTGATGCTTCAGTGCTTCACCCACAGAAGCACGGGCATAGCAGTAGGATGTGGGGCTAGGTGTCTGTCCACCTCTTCATTGTAAGTACAACGTATACAGCGCCTGGTCCCGCCGAAGCTCGGTATCGACCGTGACTTATTCACAACTGGCGGATCCTTGTTTGTTTATTGGGGCTTAAGGGCGCGCCGACTACAGGGTCATTTGCGCCCAAAACTGGCGGATCCAGGAAGCGGTCTTGGACACTGCGGGGGCTTACCCCAAAAAGGTTTCTCCGAATTAATCTAAAAACTCGGATTTCGATTCCTTGCGCACTGCTGTGCAGTGTGATTAACCAACATTTCCTCAGAAAAGTTGTGAAGTTTTCTTTAATTCTCGAAAAGCGGTTTCGGCCGCTGCCCTGGTTGTGCCGAAGATTATCACCGAAGATTATGATTAGATATATTATCGATCAACACCGAAGATTATGTCGTCGCTGCTCCGCGCCGAGAGAGATTCCCAACACCAGCGGCAGTGACTGCCAACCCTCCGGCGGTCGGTTCTCCGTCGCCCGGGGCCGAGCGGGTGCCGGCAGCTCCTGCAGCAGTCGCTGGTGCAGGAGTAACTGCTGCAACATCAGCTTCGGCGCAGCCCGCGACTGCCTCAGCCAGGCCTGAGACTGCGGACGGCGCGGGTATCACGCCACCAGAGGTGGGTAATAATGGTCTTGAGCCGCAAACAATTTACTGGTCGTCCTATCAGTTTTGTTGTTCTCTTCCCTCTGTCATCGGAATTTAAGGTTGCGTCCTATGCCCTGCAGCATCGGGACCCTAGAGATTGTTCTAACTTATCGTACGAGCACTTTTCTTCCCCCTGTCTTGAGATTTTCATTCAATGTCAATGCCATTTTATTCCAAAAGTCATCATTGTTCGCGCCAAATCGGGTATAGTCAATAGGCACTGGTCTTAATGACTCATTTCCTTCGATCGCATCCATCTTTCTAATCAGTAACATTTTGCAGGGTGTGGACATTCGCCCTGATGCTTTGGCCTTCATCAAGGCCCAAAGGAGCGACTCTCTCTTTATTAAAAGCCTGGGAGTCGCTGTATGGGGCACCCGAGCCCTGGGAGAGAGATCGGTGACGGGAAAACCTACCAACCGCTATGAAGCTAGGGCGGCGAAGGACGGCCTGACTCCGACAAAGCTGCAATACGTGCAAGGTTAGTTCGGTTGGGAACATGGGGACCGGGACAATCATGGCAAAAATAATTGAAACGCACGGTACTAATGCATTACTACTTCACCTTTTTGTAAACTAAGACATGGTAAATAGCCTTTTCATATTAGACTTATCCAGCTGAAGGAGTCTGCAACGTTTTTTCATCATTTCATCTTCATTATCTTCATTATCTGCTATCATCATTTCATCTTCATTCAGTAGAAATGTTTTGAATTATGGCCGATTTTGTGACGTCACTACATGGCAGTTTCGGCCGTAAAGTGGTCAAATTTCGCAATGACGTCCAAGGCATATCTTGCAATGCAAATGCAAATGAAAGCTCCCAAATAAGTAAAATGATAAGCTCTACAAGATGGCTATATCAGTCTCAAAATTTGACCCCACAATCAACATTTGTCATCCCATTATGATGCTCAATGACGTCATTATTTCAAATGCCATTTTTGGGCGTTCTAGTCGGTGTACGAAAAAAAAACAAATGGCACAATCATACCTATTCCTGAGCTTAAATTTCACCTAACAGACATCTTTTTCTTTGAAAGTATTGAACTTTTTGACCTTTTTTGACTTGACCAGACCTTGGTCTGACCTTCACTGAAACTTGCTAAAATGGATCTCAAACAACACGATCGATGCTGCCATTGAATTCTATGACCAAAACGGACAGGAAAACATGTCCCGCATGACCTTAAATTAAAATTATGACTTTAAATTTACATGACCTCTTTGACCTGACCTTGACACTAAGCAGTGCTTAGTTAAGTTAATAAAATGAACTCTATAAGTAACTCTATTCAATTCTAACTCTATTCAACTCTACTCAATTTAACTGTATTCAATACAACTCTATACAATCTAACTCTATACAATTCTATCGCACAGACCGGTCGATGCGAAGAAAGTGTATTTTGATGCACCCTAATCATCATCCATCATCATCATCATCATACATAATCATTCAATCATAAATAATCATCAGTCATTCATCAATCATTCATCAATAATCATTAATCATCCTCCATGGACGCATATTGGCCATAGACGTCGGCGCGCCCTAAAGCCCCAATAAACAAACAATCATCCACCATCATCATCAATTATCATCAGCGTAAAGTCAATTGAAAATCTGGTCAAGAGCTTTCACATTAGTGCAGTCAGCTGCTAAAACCAGGCCAGTGTCAGTTAACAGCGCTTCTTCCTGCTGATCATTCCACTGTAAATAATCATAGTCTGTGTTCTCTGTTGCAGACATGTATCGCGACCACCTTAGGTCGCGAAACGAGAGCATGGAGGAGGCCGACCTCAAGAAAAAGGTCCGGAAGTGCCTAAGTGAAAAAATCGCGGACCTGAACCGCTCAAAGTCGAAGCTCGGCACCAAAGCCAAAGAGCTGTAAGCGCCGTGAGATAACGTCCAGTTGCGGCCTAGCGTGGACTGGCGTGGACTGTACTTCATTGTACGCCAATTGGTGGTGGATAAATATATTCATGGTGTTCATAATCGTACCTTTTATCACCAGGATCACCACGGGCTCAGAAAGTGATTGAAAGGGAGCGCCTCCAGGATCGACAGGAACCACAGAACACCGTCAAGGAGCACAGTGACTATCAGAATTCCTGAAACAGTCGCGCCATCAATTGATGGCGCGACTGTTTCAGAACCGTCAGACCATCAGAAACCATCAGACCATCACAAACCATCAGACCATCACAAACCATCAGACTATCACAAACCATCAGACCATCACAAACCACCAGACCATCACAAACCACCAGACCCCTGAACCATCAGAAACCATCAGACCATCAGACCATCAGACCAGTGGGCCAATTTCCATGCACCATCAGACCATCAGAAAAATCCTGATGGTTTTTTTCCTAGGGTGGGGAAAGACATTTGCCCCAAATGCCTTCCCCTGGATCCGCCAGTGGGTTGCCCCATCCCGAGCTTGACTAAAAACGTCTTCAAACCCCACCAGAAACCGATGGTAAGGTGAATTTAAATTCAATAACTCATCTCTGTCTGCCCGCCTAAATATGCTACACATGGTACGGCACCTGGCCCTGTCGGAGCTTTGAGCAGATCGTGACATTTTCGGCTTTCCCCATCCCAAGCTCGATTAGAAACGTTCTCCTTCCCCACCCGATTGCTGATGTCAATTCAAATTCAATACCTCATCCCGCCCATAACACATTCATTGCAGTGCCGGCGGATTGCATTTCTGAGAGGGTGGGCAAGATATCGTGGGGGCCTCCTGGCGAAAAAGGGCCTTTTGTGTATAGGGGCCTCCTAGATCTGAGGGCTGAGGCCAGTTTCACCAACAACAACAAAAAAAAAATAGACGGCTGCGATTATTTTTTGACAAAATGATAGTCTCAAAATGTCATTTACTGCTGAAAATACTAATCGCTGACTTAACCCGCGCGGGGCTGGGGGGGTAAATTTTACCCCCCTCGCGAATTTTTGCGATATCTCAAAAACGGCGGCGCGCAGCGCCGCCACACTTTCAGTACCTTTTCTTACATCAATTTGACACGTTCCCTGAAAATTTGAGTGAAATCCGTCGGAAATTTTTTGAGAAATTGACGTTTTAGTGACGTCATGTTCGCCATTTTCGCCTCAAAAACGGCAAAAGTTCAAACGCCGCTAACATCTTCATTTTTAAAGGAATCAAGACGTAACAAAAAAGGCTATGCGTAATATTACTTTGTCTATCAAATGGTTATCTCGGATTTTTAAAAATTTTGGATTTTGGCCTATTTTTTTCAAAAAACTGACTTTTTTGGGAAAATCATTATAAAATCCAAAATTTTGAGTCTATCGAAAAAACCGGAATATATGTCAGAGAAATGGTCTATGTGCACCAACATACCAAATTTTAGAAGAATCGGTTCAAAAATGTGGGAGTTATTCAAAATGTTATGACGTCACGACACACAAATTTTTTGAAAAATGACTTTTTTGGAAGTTCTAGACCTCGTACGGAAACAAAAATAGCACCATTCGATTCGCCGTGAAAAACTGCATCAGATAGACACCTTTTTAGGCCTTAACAACCAACTTCAAAATTTGACCTCACTTGACCTGACCTTGACCTGACCTCGACCTGAAATTCATCCAGAGGTGGTCCATATCACTTATTGAGTGTGCCTATTGAATTCTATGAGTAAAATGACCCATAAAACATGTGTCGCACATGCCCTTTTCTATATTTTGTTTTTTGGTGACCTGACCTGACCTGACCTGACCTTGACCTTGACCTCTGAATGATATTGTATGCAACGAATATTGTCTTGGTAGCCTAAGAACACGTTTTGGGCGATCAGTCTCAGTCCATGACTTCATTCTTCGGCAACTACGGTGCAAGGCCGATACTGTAGAAACTTGCAATTTGTACCCTTGACCTGACCTTGAACTTGACCTCAAACTTTAACTTAAGTACATGTTTTTAGTAGTTCGTGATGAGAGCTTTCGATTGGCGTTTGAATTTTCCAAATCGGACGATTAGTTCGGGAGATAACAGGGGGGGTAAAATTTACCCCCCCAGCCCCGCGCGTTCGGCTGGAGACCCCAGCCCCGCACGGGCCCGCGCATGACTGGGGGGGGGGGGCTCTACAGAGCCCCCCTCCCGTTTTTCAGCAATATCTTCTAAACCGTTTGACGGATCAACACGAAACTTGCGGTACCCTCAGAGGCATCAACTTGACACCTTGTGTTAAAATTTCAACTTTCTAGCTACCATAGTTTGGCCGTAAATGACGTCAGAGTGACGTCATGTCGGCCGATTTTCATGCAAAATACTGAATTACGGCAAACGCTCTCAAGAGCTCAGTTTTAAAGCTAGATCCCTTTTCTTTGCATTGGTGGACTAAAAATACACCTAGCTATCAAACTGCTATCTCGAATTTTCGAAATTTTGAAAATTTTGAAAAATATGTATTTACAATTACAAAAAAAAATATTTTTTGATTTTTTTCAAAAAGTTTTTGACTTTTCGCAAAAACCGGAATATATGTGATAGAACACACGCTGGTGAACTACATTTGCAAGTTTTAGCCCAATATCTTCAAAAATAGCCAAGTTATTCGCGTTATTGTCAAAATTTTACAATTTTATGTTTTTTTTTCAAACCCATTTTCAGTACGTTTTTGACGTCGTACAGCAATACAAATGGCACCATCGTGTTCCTGAGCTCAAACTGCATCTGATAGGCACCTTTTTTGTTGAAAAATTTCATTTTTAAAATTTGACCTTTTCTGGCCTGAAAGTGACCTAACCTCCGGTAAATTCAGCTGACAATGACCTCAAATGACACAGACGCCACTATTTTCGAAATCTACGAGTAAAATGGACCATAAAACATGCGCCACGTGACCGATACATGATATACAATTTTCGTGACCTAGGATGACCTGGCCTTGACCTTAAAAATTCAAAGAAAAAGTTCGGTACCCTCAGGGTATCTAAGGCATCCGTCAAGGAGTGCGTAAACCAAAAATGAGCCTGATCGGACCGGCGGTCCGGCGGTCAGAGCCTAAATTGTGAACTAGCAAAAATGTCGATAATTTTTACTTTGACCTGACCTGTGACGTCATCGGTGATCTCGAGGTCAATGAAAATAGGTTTCGCTCGACAGTTTTTCCAGGGCTATCAGATGCCGTTTGAATTTTGACGATCGGCCCAGTAGTTTCGGATATAGGAGGGGGGCTCTGGAGAGCCCCCCCCCAGTCACTCGCATTATGGAAAATACCCCAGTCATGCGCGGGTTAAAAAATGTAGCAACTTCGCCTTCAAGTGCTATATTATTTGGTCAGCAATTACTTTTTTCACCTGTAAATAGGATTTATAGACTATCATTTTGTCAAAAAATAATCGCAACCGTCTATTTTTTGTTGGTGAAACTGGCCTCTGGTGAGTGGTGAGTGAACGAAAGGAGGTTTAAACGCATATCACCCAAGTGACCCAACTTAGAATAATCTACTCTGCAAGCATATTTTTTCCGCCTGCCAATTCAACGAAAACAAAATTCAAAACTGTAGTCAGCGGCGTATTAAGAATATCGCGAAGGGAGGGGGGGGGGGGGCAATTGGGTTAGGAGGGCGCCACCTCACCCAAGGAGGGCGCCGTACGGTGGCGAGATAAAAAAAAATCCTTAACGATCGCTCAGGAGGGGGAGGGGCGTTTTTTACCACGCCACCAGCTTTTTTGCGTATGTAAGGAAGGCGGCGACGCGCAGTGCTGCGAAACTTGGTATCGGGTTAATATCACACGCGACAAAAAGGTTGCAAGTGATTGGCATAGGTACCAAATTTCTTTCGACCAAACGCTCTTTAAATGCCGCGCCGAAGTCGCGCAGAATTTTCAAAAAACAACCTTTTTCTGCTTTTTAGGCACACCTGTTATGTATTCACCGTTCAAAGCTTTTCGTGTCCCTTTAGCAAAGTTGGTGGGACAAAAATAAGGGTTGGTGGAGACGTTCTGCCCATGGGTGACGGTGTAGAAAAAGTTTATTGGTGACGGCATCCACACCAAATCACCGCATCGCATCGACATCGGAGCACGAGATGCGAAAGCACAAGCTCACAGCGAGAATGCAGCAGCGTAGCAGCAACAATCTTCCGAAATACCAGTCATGATTGTAAAATCAATCAGTTAAGACCAAGACGGGTTTCATCCACGTAAGAGCGTAAATAGCTTTGGTAGGTGTACTTCATTCATTGTGCTGAATGCACGTTCCTTTGTGTCAGTTTTCACAGGCAATGCATCACATTGTGCAAGAGAACGGCTATGCTGGGACTGGGAAACATGCTTAAGCTTAACGAGTAGAGAAATTATAGGAGGGCAGCGATCAACGGAGGTCGCCAATAGGTAGAAGGGCTGTGATCGACAGGAGAGTGCCAATGTTTGAGAGGGCGGAGATCATCAGTAGAGCGCTAAATAGGTAGTAGGGCCCCCGATCAACATTTAACAGGAGGTTGCCAAAAGGTAGGAGAGCCCCGATCAACATTCGACAGGAAGGCACCAATAGGTAGGCTTGGGCGACCCCCACCAAACACGATTTGGCAGCACTGTAAAGACGTCTGCTGGGCGTGAAGTTTTCCCTTCACCATAGGGTTTACACACAAACTGGTCAAAGTTTGAGCCAGGATATACTAGTCTAAAAATGCAAAAAACGAACAAATTTTGGCATCAATAGATTCAGCATTTCATCGTGTGCCTCAAACCGTCCATCATTTGGCCTCAAAGGAGGTAAAAATTGTTCAAAATCGAAGTTGAAAAGATGCTTTCTGAGCACATAATCTGGTAGCAATCACGTGACCTGCTATAAGCAGCTTATCGATAATTTACAAACATAATTATTAATATGCTGCTTTAAACAACATTAATCATTCATTTTGAGCTTTCAGTACTTTAAATAAGGTCAAAACATCGCAAAACACAAAAGTTAATACAATAGTCACGTGGGTGTCAGGAAATGTCACAGGTGCGTCAAATTTGTGACTGGGGCTTTACTTTCAAACATCGGATCTACCTGTTTCTTATAGGTATCTTGGGCTTGGGTGGCGAGCATCGTGAGGGCGCCAGTGGGTAGAAGGGCGGCGAATGACAGGAAAACAGAAACACCAATAGTTAGGGGAGAGAGGTCATATTGCGCCATGTTCTTAAATGCGCCACACCTTCCTCCTGCCAAAAATTCGATTCGAATGAATACTCGAATGTGTACATTTACTTCACCACCAATAACTCGCTCTTATTCCGGTCCACGGGGGCAGGTGAGGTGTCTCAGCTTTCTCGCAGACCAGTTTTTGTGAATTCCTCTATTTTCTTACGCGAAACAGTCTATTTCGACCTTTGCTGGTGTCATGGTTTATCTTAGGGATAGTGATTCAACTAATAATCATTGTTAATTGCTCGTTTAATGGTAGTTTTGAAAGTTTATCACCACCGTGGCTTCGCTGTCGTCGCCACATTTGAAGCTCATGAAAAATGTGTTCCATTCGTAATTGCGCCCACCCTATTTGCGCCCTATTCTTCAACCCAGAGAAACAGCATCTGGTGGTTGGGACACATTTCATTGAACACTTTGATTATTAGAGCGCTCACCTTACCATTACCTTAGCATTCACAGCATAAATGGTTAATGGGCTGACACGTTCAAATAGGCTACTTAGTTAGGTGGCAAACCGTTGTTTTTAATAGGGCGCTTTTACATGAGAGGCATGGGCGCTTTTTGATGGGGGAGTCCGTAAATGCGCCCTTTGCAGATGTGCCGGAAAGCTTTTCTCTTGTTAATTTGTCTGGGCGTGATACGAATTGGGAGTTGTAATTTGGTGCCAAAATAACTGAGGTACAATTTGAGATATCATCAAACATGACAGCTGGTCAACTTTAGCCACAATAGGCCGATATCCTTAAGGTGGCGCAATATGACCTCTCTCCCCTAGAGGGCGTTTTTCCCAAGACGGTGATATTGAATAGAAGGACGTCTGTGAGGAGGGAGGACGCCGATCAACAGGAGGGCGCTTGTGATCAGAAGGGCGGTGATCAACAAGACGGCGCCAGTAGGTAGGAGGATGGCTATCAAGAAAAGGTCGCCAATGGGTGGAAGGGCGGCAATCAACATGAAGGCGCCAGAGGGTAGGAGATCTTAACTGATCAACATTCGCCAGGATGGCACTACTAGGCAGGAGGGTGGCGAGCAGCAGGAGGGCGCCAATAGGTAGGATGGCCAGTCATCAACATTCAACAGGAGGGCGCCAGTATGTGGGAGGGCTCCGAACAACGTGAGGGCGTCAATGATCAGAAGGGCGATGACCAGCAAGAGGGCGCCATTAGATACGAGGATGGCAGAAGGTCGGGACACCGATACCAAACCAAATACCAACAATGATCATGTGAAAATACCGAAACCGAACCGACTTGGGAATATGAGGAAAATACCGACTTTTTACCAAATTCACAACCTCTTTTACATTATTGAGGATTCATAGTGCCAACAAAATACCAAATAAATTAGCCTTGAAATACCAAATACCAAGTTGGTATCGGTTTGATATCGGTACACCAAAAAGTTGGTGTCCGATTGACATATCTAGCATGGAAGGCCTCCCATGTGCACGGCGGCCTCCTGCATACGTTTAGTTCCTCATCCGTTCAGGGGACCTCCTCTGTACTCGGAAGGGCCTCCTCTGTACACTACGCGCCTCCTCTGTACATGGAGGGCCTCCTATGTGCAAGGGGGCCTCCTTTGTATCCGTCACGCATCCGCTTTAGATGGAGGGCCTCCCTGTGCACGTGGGCCTCCTGCGTAGCTACGTTTCGTTTCTTCTCCGTTCAAGGGGCCTCCTCTGTACTCGGAAGGGCCTCCTCTGTATATGTAGCACGCTACATCTTGACCATCTAACGTAGTATCTTTTCGGCACGGTCGGCCCGGTGACGCGCAGCTGAGCAGAGCGCTGCCGCACGCTTCCCTCCCTTGTCATTATTCCCTCCCTCCTCCCACCCGTCCCCAGGTCCACCCTCCCCAATCATTTCTCACTGTCCGCACAGAATGGGCCGCCATTAAACTCCAATTAAGACAAGCACCTCTGAAGACAGTCACATCAGGATGAGTCATTGGCAGACATTACAAAGCAGCTGAAGCTACAGCAGACGTCAGCGCACTGTGAGGCAACGCGCAGGCTTAAGGCACGTAGCACATTGGGTCTCACGTAGCCATGGTAGCACAACAGTGCGTCTCACTGCAACGGAATCTGCTAAACTTAGCAAACAGTTGTCCGGAACAAACGTAGTTCAGGACGTCTCCACTGCGGACAGAAAGCGCTGTTGTCCGAAACAAACGTAGTTCAGGACGTCCCCACCGCGGACAGAAGGCGCTGTTCTACTGACCCTCCCAACCAAGATGACGTCAGTGGGCGGAGCAAGAGTGACGTCACAAGGGGCGTTGCCGGCAGACGAAACGGAAGGAAACAAAAGTTTGAATAAAATGAAATTGAAGAATCAAAATTAAAACTCGAAAATCACCAACCTTTCGGGGATTGGTTTATGCCAGCGACTACTAAGATGATAAAGCACTCAACAGGAAGACGATTCGACGGCCAAAAATTGCAGGTGGATCTCATCAAAAAATTTGAAAAAAAAAATTGAAAAAAAATCAAAAAATCTCAGGTGGATCTCATCACTATCTGGATCTCTCTGTAGATCTCTCTCGGGATCTTTTCCAAGACTCTCAAGTTCCCGTGTATCACCAGCTCTACTATCGAGTCATTACAGCAGCAAATTGTTCTTTCTCTCTGCTACAACAGCCGAACAACAGTGGACCGCAGTATTTGATGAACCGCAAAGAAGATGCAGCTTTTTTATTCCTTCTTTCTTCTTTTCTCTAAATCCCCTCGCTACAAATGGCGCCCAACGTGGGGCTTTGATAATTCTCAAATTGTGAAGCTGGTAGACTGGCACAAGCCGCCGAACCCGAAGTTGATGAATTGAAAGTCAACCGTATGGAGAAGAGGAAGAAGTTGAAGAAAAGAGCAGGTGTTCGAAATACTGGCAGCAGTGGAAATGAGCGTGCTGCAGGGGTCGACGTGAAGAAAGAGGATGAGCTAAAGAAAGCTGTGTGAAGATGATGAAGCTTATGATGGTGGCTGATGACAGGAAAGTTGAAGAATTGGGCAGGTGTTCGAAATACTGACAGCAGTGGAAATGAACGTGCTGCAGGGGTTGACGTGAAGGAACTAATGAGAGGAAGCGGTCTTACGAATACTGAAAAGGATATAGAAGAAGTTGTTGAAGATAAGATAAGGAAATGAAGCTGTCTCATGAACGAAGGATCAGACTAATACAGAAGTCAGGCCGAAAATGAAACTTGACAATTGCCCGCATCAGCATATCAATTCTTCTACGTTCTGCTGTACAACAAGTCCAAGTCAAGGTCAGCTGCTGTAGTGCAAAGGAGAGCTCGAACTTTCTAGAGTATTGATGATAAGAGGACAGCAATATCAAAAGCAGAAGAGGAAGAAGAACAGGCGGAATGCTCGTGTTGTACTGAATCAAAAACAAACACGGTCGTCTTCACAACACAGCCGAGGCGATTATCATGTTGGTGAACGAGGAGAGGGTGCCAGGATGCTGCAAGACCAACTGCCAAACGATCCATTGAGATGGGCTGCTGCAGAGATCACCCACCTGAGCTGCTGCAACGGCTGTCACCTGGTCCGCCGAAAGGTCGCTACCTGGGCTGCCACGGAGGTCACCTGTGCTGCCACGGAGGATGCATTGCCCTCGCGGGCTGCCTCGGAGGTCACTCACCTGAGCGGCCGCGGAAGTCGCCTACCTGAGCTGCCACGGAGGAAGCATTGGTCCCGCGTCCTGCCTCGGGGGGTCACTCACCTGATCGGCCGTGGAAGTCGCCTACCTGAGCTGCCACGGAGGAAGCATTGGTCTCGCGTGCCGCCTCGGGGGGTCACTCACCTGATCTGCCGCGGAAGTCACTCACCTGATCTACCACGGAGTTGTCACCGGGTCTGCCACGAAGGTCATCTACCCGGGCTGCCATGGAGGCCACCCACTTGAGCTGCCGCGGAAGTCGCATACCTGAGCTGCCACGGAGGTCACCTGTGCTGCCACGGGGGATGCATTGCCATCGCGTGCTGCCTCGGGGGTCACTCACCTGAGCTGCCGCGGAAGTCGCCTACCTGAGCTACCACGGAGGCTGTCACCGGGTCTGCCACGAAGGTCACCTACCTGGGCTGCCATGGAGGTCGCCCAGCTGAGCTGCCGCGGAGCCTGCCACCCGGGCGGCCACGGAGGTCGCGGCAGGGCCTGCCATGGAGGTCGCCTACCAGGACTGCCACGGAGGTCATCCACCTGGGCTGCCACGTAGGCTGCCCACACGGGCCGCCGTGCAAGCTGCCCACCCGGGCTGCCATGGAGCCCGCCGTCCGGGCTGCTGTGGAATCTTCCCACCCAGGCTGCCATGGCAGGCTGCCACCCGGGCTGCCGTGAAGGCTGCCACCCGAACTGCTGTGGAGGCCGCCCACCTGGGCTGCTATAGAGGTTTTCACCCTCCTGAGAAGCCGCTTACCGGACGGCGACCGACGACATCGGGCTAACCAAAGTGGTTGGTGCCCGTGACCTGGATCTGGTGAACGACAAACTGAGGTGGGGACGAGGAACAACAGGTGCGTGTGTGTACTGTACTAGGTATACGATGTCATTTTGTAGGCGTTGCGGAACTTAACATGATTGTGTAGATTTAGATGAGTAAGGGAGGTGACTTTTTTGTAGGAGTTGCGAGGACGCAACTAGGGTTGTTTGGACTGAAGATGTAGCACGCTACATCTTGACCATCTAACGTAGTATCTTTTCGGCACGGTCGGCCCGGTGACGCGCAGCTGAGCAGAGCGCTGCCGCACGCTTCCCTCCCTTGTCATTATTCCCTCCCTCCTCCCACCCGTCCCCAGGTCCACCCTCCCCAATCATTTGTCACTGTCCGCACAGAATGGGCCGCCATTAAACTCCAATTAAGACAAGCACCTCTGAAGGCAGGCACATCAGGATGAGTCATTGGCAGACATTACAAAGCAGCTGAAGCTACAGCAGACGTCAGCGCACTGTGAGGCAACGCGCAGGCTTAAGGCACGTAGCACATTGGGTCTCACGTAGCCATGGTAGCACAACAGTGCGTCTCACTGCAACGGAATCTGCTAAACTTAGCAAACAGTTGTCCGGAACAAACGTAGTTCAGGACGTCTCCACTGCGGACAGAAAGCGCTGTTGTCCGAAACAAACGTAGTTCAGGACGTCCCCACCGCGGACAGAAGGCGCTGTTCTACCGACCCTCCCAACCAAGATGACGTCAGTGGGCGGAGCAAGAGTGACGTCACAAGGGGCGTTGCCGGCAGACGAAACGGAAGGAAACAAAAGTTTGAATAAAATGAAATTGAAGAATCAAAATTAAAACTCGAAAACCACCAACCTTTCGGGGATTGGTTTATGCCAGCGACTACTAAGATGATAAAGCACTCAACAGGAAGACGATTCGACGGCCAAAAATTGCAGACACAGAGGAGCAAGGTGACTAAACAGGACAGAGGGCGCCATCTTACGGGCCCACCCACAAGAGGAAGGCAGAGGAAGATGACGGCGCAAGGGCGTGGCAGTCACCCCCTCCCCCCCAAGCTATAAAAGGGTGCACCACCCAACCAGAAGGGAGACACAGTCGGGCAGCCGGCAGACACAGTCGAGCAGCCGAGAGTCACAGTCTGCAGCCGGAGCCGGAGACGCCATCTGGGAGCCGCCGTCAGTCCGGGGTCACCCTCGAGAAGTCTCTTCAGTTCGAGCGCAGAGGAACTCCAGAATGTGAGTGCTGCTGAAAAGTCTGCTCAATCCCAATCCTTGCCCCCCCCCCTTGCCCAGCCTGCCGTGCCGTGACGACTGCCAAACATTTTCGGTTGCGAAAAAATGCACTCTCAATTAGAATTGGAAAACTTAAATTACTTTGAACTTATTGGTCCAGACACCCTAGTTGCATATTAGGATCTGAATTGTGAGGTCATGTCAGAGCCGCCAGTAAATAGGTACGTTATTGTCAGTTGGAGTTCACGATTAGGCCGGGAGCGAGATGCTAAAATTTGAATAAGCAGCTCATTGTCACGAACGTTGAGATTGATGACATGATGCATGTCAGCATTGGATAATGAATATGTCTTTGTGTTTGGCCAAGCTGGTTCGTTGATTTATTATCGGCGGTAGTCAGGTGCGATTAAGATTTGAGATTGGAATTCGTTTGTGAAATTAAGGGTGTAGATTCATGCTGTACTCACTAAAAGTTGCATTGCGAAATCATTGGTAATATTGCTATAGGAATTAATTGCGAAGTCGAAGTCAATTATAGAACAGGTAAATACGTTTGGAAAGGGATGAAATGTTTAAGGTGGCGACTGATTCATGCAATCGATCTATGAATATGGCTATGAGTTATGATTTTTCGACAGATACGAATGCTTGAGCTTACGGCGGAATTTCTTCTGTTACTTAGGTGCAGAGTTGAGAGTAGTGGTTTGAGGTCGACGGTCTGACACTTTGCGACTTGAGATGGTCCTTGTACTTTGCGTCAGTGAAATTGCGAAATGTCGAGTAATAGGTAGATGTAGAATTGTTTGTGGTTAGAACTAATATGCGACTAATATAGGTACCGATCGCTGTGCTTCTGTAGAATAAATACTAGAAAAGACCATCTTTGTTGGGAAACGATTAAATGGGACAGGAATTTAGTTTTAACCACTTACGTTGAACGGAGCTGATGAAATGTCGAACAGGAAAATATTGCAGCGATATTTTACCAGATTCACAAATCACACTCACTAACACGTCCGGTGAATCTACCCGGCCAGAAGAGACAACACACACGAGCACTGTACCGCGAGTGTTGACGCGCCGCACCGCCCAGCCGCGCGACCTTGGCTGTCGGGGCCGGCGACGACGATCCACTGCCCGGCCAGTCAGACACGCGTCGGTCGCGACGCGGAACCGTGCGCCGCTAGATGGCACATGAGAGCAGCGTCGGGAGTGGAGCAGCGGCCACAGTAGGGGCAGTGGGTTGGCCGTAATTGGGGCGCGTGCGGTAGGCGAAGGTCAGCATATAGGAACATGGTTAGTTGTGGAAAGTTGCCACGGGATAAGAACGTAAACAGTTAATGCATAGTTCTAAATACGACATGCTATGTAATATCTAGGACTGCAGTTCGTTTGATGTGCATTGTTTACTGCTGATAGGATGATTAAAATTTGATTTTCTATGAAGGGCTAGGGACCCCTATGACAATATTCTGGCACTCTATAAAGATAATTTGTATAGGTAACTAGTAGTCCATCAGAAGCTATCGAATGAGTTTCAAAGAGTCATATCCGTTTGAGCATTCATGATTCAGTAATTTACTATGATACGGTGGATCACAACCAGACGACAGACTGGTGCGTTTTATTTGGTTCCAGATCATCTGATCAAATCAAGAGCGGTTCAAGGTCTGCTAGGATTGTATACGAGAACTGATGATTAGGTTCACGCGTGCAGCAGCACTAAGGACTTGATATTACGATTTGGTTTGGATTTAAATAATGCGTTTTTGTTCTTCGCGTTCTCAGGGCCTCCTCTAACATACCCACTGGGTGGGCAAATGCCCACCCAGTCACCACAATTGCCCACCCAGTGGCGTCGATTTGCCCACCCAGAAGCAAATGCAAAAATTCTGGTCCGGCCGGACGTCCGGTACTACCTTTCTGGTCTTAAGCAAACTGGATGCTGTTTGAAGGTCAAAAAAAGTTTTCTGGTTGCCCGATATTCAGGGGCGTAGCCAGGATTTCCTCAAGGAGGGGGCCAAACGCACAGGGGCCCAAGATAACCCCCTCAAAATCCAAAAAGCCATCTGGTTGCATCCAATATTTTTGGAGGGGGCCCAAATAAATAGGAAAAAAATATTTATTAACAAAAATATTAGAACTTAGGGGGTAAGCAGTCCATGGGCCCTGTTAGATAGGCCCACGAATAGCTTCATAGAGTCGCCAGTCGGTTTTGAGGGCGGTCTGAGGGCCCGTAGGTCGGATGAGGGTTCTTCAGACCGTCAGAGGCCCCTACAGCGCATGAGAGCCTCGTAAGCCGTCTGAGGGTCATATAAGCCGCCTAAGGGCCACTAAGACCGACAAAAGCCCTCCTTGCACTTGCAGAGGCCCAGTCATGCCGACGGAGGGCTCTCTTAGACAAACTAAGGACCCGTTCAGGGCATTTGAGGGCTTCCTCAAACCGATAGGGCCCCCTCAAATCGACAGTGGATCCGATCCGAGCTCCCTCAAACCGATATAGGGTCAGACCAACAGTCGGAACGCATTGATTCTGTTTACACACCGTTGGACCCAAGTTGGACCCATCCCATCCAACTGGCCCCCTGGTTTCAATAGGGCCCCAAGGCTCTAAAATTGGGGCTCTCTTGGCCAAAGTATAACTACTCAGCTGTGTCAAAGGATCTGCCGCAGGGGCCTTTGCGTCGCCAAGGGCCCACTGTGTCAGCCAGGGGCCCCTATAGAATAAGGACCCCTGGCTTCCAGGGGGGCATGGTCCCTTCGGCCCCCTCCTTGGCTATGCCACTGCAGGTGACAAACGTTCTTCCAGGCGACCAGGGGGCAGGGGCCAGGCGACCAGGCCCCCAGGCGACCAGGGGCCCCCAGGCGACTAGCCCTCAAGCGACCGAGGCCCCCTAGGCGACCAGGGGCCCCAGAAAACCGGGGGTCATCGGATGAGTGCAGGGGCCCATTGGGTCATCAGAAGGCCAGAGAAATGAAACTTCGATATCAATTTTCTTCCGAGTAAAAGACGTTTTATCCAGTGTTTGAAAAAAAATATCCCGGGGCCTGAGGGGCTCTCCCATGGCGCGTTTTGCGCTCAAGGGAGGGGGCCATTGCCCCCGTGGCCCCTCCCCCTTGGCTACGCCCCTGCCGATATTGTTATTCATGGACAAAGCCAGCTAAATCTCTAAATACGGCTGAGCTGAACAAATAAGCAAGAATCATTACCGGTTCGGGTAGCCTTTACTACAATGTATTATGTTAGTTAGCCCTCGCCCGATGAGGGGGGTTGATGCACCCCCCTAAGGTTTTTCACAAATAACGTAAAAACGGCGGCGCTCAAATTTCGCATACCCTCTGGGGCAACCTTTTGGCACTTGTCCTGAAAATTTCAGGTCTCTAGTCTTTTCAGGTCAGGTCACCAGGTCACAAACCCGGTACAAGGTCAGGGGAAAATTGGACTAACAGTTTAGCGGCAACCGAATGCCAGAGTTTTTCGTTGATAGCGTGAGTTCTATAGCACGTAGCGCTACCAAATTTAAGACACGACTTGGAGCATCTGTTTGTCACTTGGCCTTGGAGTTTTAGGTTCCAGTGACCCGAGGTCAGGTCACAAGGTCACAAAAACTGGTGCATTGTCAAAATAGCAAGAATACCGAATAAGAATACCACCTACCACGCAGTTTGCAGAGGGCTGTACATGTAACTCTGGAATGAATCGCTCGAGCATTGCTAACCATAAAACATACGACAAACGTTAACTTTGCAAACTATCATCTTATTTCCAATAACGGCACTGCTTATTTCGCCTCACCCCCGCCCCCCCCCCCGGTAACAGGTTATGAAATTGGTTGAACCCCAAAACAGTGGCTGGATCCACCCTTGGCCAGGGGAGTAGCGAAAATTTTGCCCACCCAGTGAAAAATCCTTAGAGGAGGCCCTGCGCGTTCTTGCGAGTTAGCGCCAATAACTACTCCACCAATATTGGCACCGGGCATTGTGAGGCACAGACGGCTTGTTTGCCCGTCTCCTATGGCGTAACGTTTACCAGCATGACCGTATGAGACACAGATGCACTTCTCATAAACACACGTCCAGACCGGAATAATAAGAGGGACACACCGTCACGTACGCAGGGCATATGCACGTTTTCCGCCAGTGGTACCGGCTACTGTTAGATTTCCCGTTTAGGTAATACTGGGTAACGAGGCAGTGAGAGGTTTCTATGGCAGAGGGAAGGGGAAGACTGGTACAGTGCAGTCGGAGAGTAAGTTGGAGCTATGCCAAAGGTAAGAAGCCGAAGGTCAGGGGTGAGTCACCCAAAGGGCGGATAAGGCAAGCTGTAGTGTCCCGAATAAGTCCTCATACTTATTTTGTAAGGGTACCTTAATCGGTACTGGACGGCCTCAGGGGAGGTAACGATGTACTCCAGGACACGTAAGGCCTTGAAAGTAAATCCCAGGGTTTAAGGAGAGTTCCTGAGGAGAGTTCCAGGATATGAACGGTGGTCCCTGGGTCGTGAACGGAGGTGTTACACGCGGACCGGAAGAGGGCATAGGTAATCTCTCCCAGATAGAGAGATAAGTCGGATGTAAATCGCGTATGTGTGTACCATAAGTCTATCGGACGTGTAGTGAATCCCATAAAATGGCAGGGTGGATATTTGTGCATTATTATTCTGGACGGCCCTGCGATAAGTATCTTTGTCGCCGGTTAGCGGAGCATGCATATGGATTTCGGAAAGAGACATTTATCTCGCCGGGGAGATCGCTATTAGTCAGGCACCTAACACCATCGGAGGGAATTCGAGGGGCGCTAAATAAATTTGGGTGAATATATGACGAACGAATGCAGAGAGAGGATGAGAGTGAGAATGGTAAAGTATGAATCTTAGGATAAGGCCGATGGGAGTTTAGCGAAGCTCAGTTAGGACAGTCAAACTAATGACCCTCGAGGGCAACTAAACTATAGCAACGCTAATACGAACTAAGTGGGCAATTTTCGTAATGGGGAGGCCAGTGATATAGGAATGGGTGACTGGACAAATGATCACATTCAATTAATCAATGTAATTACCACCCATAAGTTTGGCAGTGGTCATCGGGACTTCGAATGCCCTGTCCTTCACCTGCCCATCTGTGCCGCAAACCCAGCTGATCGGATCCCTCTATCCCTAATCCGAGCAGTGAAGAAGCATCTCGTTCATCATGGTCTATACAATGAACAGAATCATCAAGCCTCTAAATTAAAAAGCATCTTCCATCAGATGTATTTGTACGCAAGGTGGATCTGTATCTACATCTCCCTCAGGTGGACGTCATCTCTCCCAGAAGGGACATCTATCTCGGGATACCTACATCTCTTCTCAGGTGGATCTCATCACCATCTGGATCTCTCTGTAGATCTCTCTCGGGATCTTTTCCAAGACTCTCAAGTTCCCGTGTATCACCAGCTCTACTATCGAGTCATTACAGCAGCAAATTGTTCTTTCTCTCTGCTACAACAGCCGAACAACAGTGGACCGCAGTATTTGATGAACCGCAAAGAAGATGCAGCTTTTTTTATTCCTTCTTTCTTCTTTTCTCTAAATCCCCTCGCTACATATACTACGCGTTTTCTATGTGCATGGAGGGTCTCCCATGTGCACGGGGGCCTCCTGCGTATGTTTCGTTTCTCCTCCGTTCAGGGGCCTTCTCTATACTCGGAAGGGCCTCCTCTATATACTACGCGCCTTGAAGCCTTCTCTGTGCATGGAGGGCCTCCCATGTGGACGTAAACCTCTTCTGTATCCGACACACTTCCGCTTTAGATAGAGGGCCTCCCATGTGCACGGGGGCCTCCTGCGTACGTTTAGTTCCTCATCCGTTCAGGGGGACTCCTCTGTACTCGTAAGGGCCTCCTCTGTATACTACGCGCCTGCTCTGTACATGGAGGGCCTCCCATGTGCAAGGGGGCCTCCTTTGTATCCGACACTCCTCCGCTTTAGATGGAGGGCCTCCCTGTGCAAGGGGGCCTCCTGCGTACCTACGTTTTGTTTCTCCTCCGTTCAGGGGGCCTCCTCTGTACTCGGAAGGGCCTCCTCTGTATACTACGCATTTTCTATGTGCATGGAGGGCCTCCCATGTGCACGGGGCCTCCTGCGTACGTTTAGTTCCTCATCCGTTCAGGGGGCCTCCTCTGTGCTCGGAAGGGCCTCCTCTGTACATACACGGATGGCCTCCCATTTGCACAGGGGCCTCCTGCGTACACATAGTTCCTCCTCCGTTTCTGGGAGGGCCTCTCTTTGCAGGGACTGGGAGGGTCTTCTGGCACAGCAGAGCCTCATCTTAACATTGTAGAGTGACACTCAGGAAACCTTCTTTTGCATAAAAGTGCCATTTTTTGCACGGAAGCCATTAGCCTCTTTCAAGCATGGCTGGTCCTAAAAAAAACGGAATAGAGGGCCTGCGGCCCTCTATTCCGAGCAAAGGGCCTCCACCCAGAACAGGGTGGGCAAAAAGATAGTTTTGCCCACCCTGAGATTTTTCAGGGTGGGCAGCTGCCCACCCTGCCCCCCGGAATCCGCCGCCCCTGATTCATTGCACACCTTTCAGCGCCCGGCCCCGCCAGAAGTATCCTAGCGCGCTGAGCTGTTGCCTCCAGCCGCGTCATCGCGAGGCCCCGCGCGGCCCATAACTGAATACATTGCGCGAATAGCCGTGTCGCCCCCCTGTTTGCAATATACAGAGGTGAGCGTGGAGGGCGATGGTGCGCTACTCCACCACCTCTTGCGGACTAGGTACCTATTCGGTCGCGGGGAAGCGGGCAGCAGAACCTATTCCCCAAAATGAGAAGTAGCGGATGGCGAACTAGAAAATGAACTGACTACCCTACCTCAGTGAACGCAAAATACGCACGGAGCCTCTGCGGTACAAATGTACCTACTACCTGAGGAGGAGGCACAAGTCACAAGTGGAATAATCAGACCAGAGGCCAGTTTTACCAACAGAAAAATAGCAGCCCGGCGCAATTTTTCTGTCGAAAACCAGCCGACGAGTTTCACCAACCAGGCGAAAAAATATCCGCCGGCGTGAAAAAATATCAGCCAGAAAAATAGCCAATGAGTTTCACCAACGGCAAATGCGGCATTAATGGAGTGTTATTTTGCGCCATTATTTGTAGAAAAACAGCCCAAAAAATAGACGGGGGACCCCGTCTATTTTTTTGTTATGTCGTGTTGGAACAATTGGCCTCATTTGTTACTAATTATCGTGATTTGCGCTTCCCAGTTGATATAATAATTTAGTATCATTCATGGCCAATTTGTAAAGCATCTGGGCTTCAAGATTAGAAGAGGAATACTGATGATATTGCGTAAAGAAAGAGCCTTTGTCACCAGGCAGGACCAAAAGGAACCAACAAGACTGGTGTTTGGTGTTGTGGTGTTAGTTTTTTCGTTTAATATTATCTTTTTGCTACACGCACCCAACAGCAAGATGATAGAGCATTAACTAGTGGTCAGCTTACAAGTTCATTGCTCGGACGGAAGTGGAAAATAATGATGGAAGGTCATTTTCGAAAATTGAAGGTGCTTGAAGAAATGCTGGAAGGAGAGGCAGAGAGGGTAGGCTCATTGGACTCAAGATTTTAAATAAATATGTCACTGTTTTCACATATTCAGCTACATTTGACATGGCAAGGCGCCAGCTACTGATGCCACTACTACTTTTGGGTGGAACTTGCTTGACCTGTGCGGAATAGGGAAGGTGCATTGACATTGCTAAGACCGAATTGGCAAGATTTTCAACATAAATGACAATAATTTTTTAAAAAGAAATTGAATGTTTTGTGGCTTGTTTTTGAAGCAAAACGTGCAAAGTTTGTATGGTTGCGAACCCGAACAAACTTGCTGTCATAAGATTGTGCCACTGAACTCAGCAAGTCATGCTGCCAATATTGAAGGGAAAGAAAATAATAGTAATGTTGTAAAATGTAAATGAATCCATAACTGTTGTGTGTGCACTGTACTGATATTGAATGCATGTGTATCTTGCATGCTTGAGTCATGCAGGGATCATGTTAAAACTGGCTGTAAGTATTGTGAGTTAGTTTTGGAAAATTGTGGAGGCACCAGGCAAATTGCGGCCAAAATGTTCTTTGTTCACCTCAGCGCTGAACTTTCTACTCACAGAGTTTTCAGATCATGCGCCGAAATGTTCATGCAGCCCGTCCGTTACACTGGTCATGTTGACAGTGACAAGGATTTTTTCCCAGTCTCATGTTGAAATACAATAATAATTCACTAAGCTTGATTTAGCTTATGTTTTTCATGCCAGTTCCTAGAATAAAGCAACAAATATTTTCTGTCATGTGAGAAATATAATGACAATATGCACAATTGCAGGCTGTGGCATGTTGTGAGGTTTTTCCTTGTTTATTGCTGAGGTTTTTCCAGTCTCTGCTGCAAAAACGGTGGTGAATCGACCGTCGTCCGACGGTTTCGATGACGCTAATAATCGGCGAGTGTTGCTGTGATGGCCGACTGAGCGCACAGCGGCAGCCGCCGTCGCCAACAACGACAGTGAGGACACCTCCGAGTCGGACGGAGACGCCGCCGCTGACGATTTCACCGTGCTGGACGAGGTGGAGCGCTCGAGCCGACAGGCCGTGCACCGCGTGCGCTGCCCGACTGACTGGCGCACCCGCAGCCGATTGGCGACCGGCGGCCGGCGCCGGCCAATCTGCCGGCGCTCTGCCCCGAGCTGCGCGCCCGGCTGGCCGCCGAGGGCATCGAACAGGTGTTCCTGGTGCAGGTGACCGTGCTGCCCGAGCTGCTGGCGGCCTCAGAGTCGCCGCTGCCACCGGCCGACCTCTGCGTCTCGGCGCCGGCCGGCCGCGGTACGACGCTGGCGTTTGTGCTGCCGGTAGTGCAGGCGCGGCGCCGGCCGCCGGGTGCGCGCGCTAGCTGTGCTAGTGTGCTACCCACACAGGCGCTGCCCGCTCAGGTGCCCGCCGTGTTCCGCCAGTACGACGCCGACACGCCGCTCTGCGTCCGGCTGCTTGGTGGAGACACAGTGGCACGAGGGGGCGCCAACTGGTGGCGGTGGGCCGCGCGGCCCGGTCTCCCTGGCTGATCGTGGTGAGCACTCCCGGCTGGCTGATGGATCACATAACCAGCTCCGAGGGCTTCTCGCTAGCGCACCTGCGCTACCTGGTGATCGACGAAGCCGACCGGGTGATCGAGATGGCCGAGACGGGCTGGCTGAAAGCGGTGGAGCGGGTGGCGGCGGCCACGGCCCGCCGCCCTGCATCGCCGGCCGGCTGACGGCCGCCGCCGTCTGCGCGCCTCACCTGCCGCTGCAGAAGCTGCCGTTCTTGGCCACCCTGTCACAGAACCCGGAGGCCGGAGAAGCTGGAGCGAATGTCGCTGTTCCAGCCGCGACTGCTGGCGGCCGGCACGGCGGCCGCCGCCGTCGCACTGCCCGGTTAGTTCGTCGGCAGGTTCACCACGCCGGCCGAGCTGAGCGAGTCGTTCAACGTGGTGGCGCCGCAGCCGCTGAAGCCGCTGGTGATGCACCATTTGCTCCGACAGCCCGACTGGCGACGCTCGCTCGTGTTGGTCAACTGGAACGAGGTGGCGCACCAGCTGGAGCTACCGCTGTCTGTGCTGGGCGCGCGCGTGACTGAGTTCTGTGGGGTAGTGCCGGCGTGCCGGCGGCGGCGCGCGCTAGGTGAGATGGCCGCGCTGGTGTGCTCGAGGCTATAGCGCGCGGTATTGACGTGGACGCCGTGGACGCGGTCGTGTCGTACGACATCCCGGCGCTGTTGAAGACGTACACTGCGTGCGTCGGACGGCGCGCATCTGCCGGGCCAGCCAGGCGGTCAAGCTAATGTTGGAGCGGCAGCGCAGCCATTTCCAGCGGCTGATGGTGCAGGCGGGCAAGGCGGGCGGCCGGGTGCGGGAGACGCTGGCGCTGCTGGACGAGCTACGAGCTGCGCCAGTACGAGGCGACCTATGTCAGTGGATTTCCACAATAGCTTCTAGTGGATCGCTGTTGTTTTTTATGCCCATTGCTCATGATTTATTTACATTTTAGAAATATTGCAATGAATAGGTGTATGCCTTGTCATCAGCCTAGAAAAGTTAAAGTAAGTAAAGCGTTTTAGTTGCATAATGTATATTTGTTCATGAACACGGATTTAGCATGTCCTAACTCCCAAATATTTCGATATTAGACCCGAGTTACAAACCAATCGAAAGGCTTAGACGATCATTTGGGGCGTAGTCAGACGGCTCGGCTGGGTGTGAAAGCCGGCGACCAAGGTGGTGACCACCCGATCATAATGCAGAGCGGTCTCCGTCGGACGATTGTGTCCGCGCGCAACGAATGATCTCGGCACACGCGGAGGAGTTCGGCAGGACTCTCCACTGAGCGGTACTGGGCGCAGTCGAACGACGGTCGACGACGCTAGCGCAGGTATTGTTAATTTGTTACGACTTACGAGCTGGACCAGTGTAGCGGGCCCGGAGCGAATATTCTTTGCTGTGTGGCGTTCCTTCTTCTCGACCGGGCCCGGCAAACGGGGCCTGCATATCGGCTAAAACCACCTAGCCGGGCAGTCTGACATCCACCTCGCCGAAGCGGAGCGAGCGACCACCCTCAGCCCTGCAATGACCGCGGTGCAGCAGTTAATCTGGGTAGGTATTTTCCTAAGGTAAGACACTCGCCTTGGCACAATGCTTTATATAAGCCTTGGCGAGTTCGTTAGCCCTCTTACTCCCGCTAGAAGGTGCTAATGCAGAGCACGCGAAGCCGCCTCGTAGCACCGCAGTTCAATCGCTCGGCTGCGGAACTGTCCGTCGTCCGTCCAGCTTCAGGTGGCGTCTCTGGGAGCAATGTTGACCGCTTCTTTGCCGCTCTTTTGAAAGCTAGGAAAGAGGTGCGGCTCCCGGATCTGTCGGGAGCGGGACTCATAGGCGGCGGAACGGGTATGGGGCACCGGGGCACCGTGCCCCCTTTGATTTTGACATTTTAATATAAGCCCTATGGGCGTTGCATGGAAAGAATGGGACCAAAAGTCGGCAGTGCCCCCTTAATTGAAGGTGTTCCGCTGCCACTGGAGTGGTCCCATCTAGTCCCCACCTCATAGGTGGAGGTCCACACATCGCGTTCTCGGTCTACACGATGATTTTCTACAAGGTGCGACTAAAAACAGACAAAAAGGTACATAGCAAGTTGAAGGTATTGTAAAAATTAATATAATAGGCTGACAGGAAAAAAGATCCATCTTAAATTTGCCTTAAATGCAAGCTTCCTTACGTCACCTTTATGAATGACGTACCTACGTTTACAATTTGGTAGTTTTGTATTGATTGGCTTTTGCTGGGCACCAGAATGTTAATATAGATATGAAAGTTTATAATGCTCTACTTTGTTGTTATTACTCTTGAAAATAATGTAATAATTTACGATTATAATATTTCGAAATGTATATAGCATTTGCATTAGAAATCACGCTTCAATTTGATTGAAAACATGCTTTAAATGATTTATTAACCTCCTTGACATATCGTAATTTGATATCGTAACAGAATATCAGCTGACTACCGGCGACAAATAATTTCCGTCCGAAGTCGGCTGGAATTTTTTGTTGGTGAAACTCGTGGCTGTGTGGCGTCTATTTTTTCGGCTGGATATTTTATTTCGGCGGCCGGCTGGTATTTTTTGGTAAAACTGGCCTCTGCTTTTTTAGCTCAAAACACTAGCGCCTCTATGGCGGTCTGTTCACAGGGGTGGGACTAAATGCTTACTTCGAAATCTAAGCTACGTTGCGGCATTGGCGGTTATGTGCGGCGTGTATGCCGCATTATTAGTAAGAGGCGACCACTAAATTAAAGACTCAAACGCTCCGACCGGTTCTCAATGAATAACACTGCATACCAAAAATGCCAACCGCTCTCGTCATAAGATATTCAGCTTTAAATAACTAGGTTATCTACATCATCATTTTGAACCAAATTAATACTTTCAACTTAACTCACTCATTCCTTCCTTTGTTGTCTCCAAACAGTCGTTCGATTGTCTGGAAATCGTATGCTAAATCCCGTACCTGTATGCGACTGGTGCATATAAAGGCCGATAAAAGAATTTGAATGGGCTCTGGCATGCGATTTCCTGGCTACCCAAAAAAGTCTGTTTCAGTCTTGCTATCAAAACATGACCTCGCCCGCACAGGGGGGGGGGGGGGGTGGATGCAACCCCCCTAAGGTTTTTCGCGAATAACTCGCTTAAAAAGCGGCTGATCGCGACGAAACTTTCAGTACCCTCGCATTGATCAATTCAACACCCATCCTGAAAATTTCATGACCCTGACCCAAATGACCTTTGACCTGTGACCTACTTTTCGAGACCATGTTTGGCCGGAACCGCGATTCAGCGTATGTCGGCTCGCATTAGCAGCGCGTTTGCAGTCTTTTCGTGGTTTCAAGCGTTCAAACATGTGATATGATGTTGCCCCCATGCATTAGGGTTGGTGTCAAGGTCACCTGAAGGTCAGGTCAGGTCATTGACCTTTGGTGACCTCGGTTCACTTTTTCGAGTTTGACATGTTTCTAGGTCAGTTTTTTCGAGCTGAATTCGAATTAAGCAACCACATGAACGTTAGTACAAAGTAGTTTTGGTGCCTTCGTAACATGTTACGAGGCTGTCAGAGGCGGTTGACACCTACTACAAATACCTGGCAGGACCTCTACTGGTTGACCTGACCTGACCTAACCCGACCTGGCCTAAATGAATGAAGACATCATCTGTGATCAAAACTAGCATGATATTCGTGATCAGCACCCCGAAAAACCCCATAGCAGCCACACTACGACGTTCTAACAGGTCCCAATTTTCCCGCCTTTTGGGTCATTGACCTGACCTGGAAGGTCAACCGATAACCTAGGACCTTAAAATTGGGTATCATCGGCTTTCTCTCGTCACGGGCAACACGCTCGTTTTTTCCGCGAAGCTCTAGCTTGATCAGGAGCGAAACGGCAAGGGGTTATACCTTATACGTTCGCGGCTGAGTATTAATTTGGTTCAAAACAATGATGTAGATAAGTTAGTTATTTAAATCTAAATATCCTATGACGAGAGCGATGGACATTTTTGGTATGCAGTGTTATCCATTGAAAACAGGTCGAAGCTATTGAATTTTTAATTTAGTGGTCGCCGCTTACTAATCATGCGGCATACACGCCGCACATAACCGCCAATGCCGCAACGCAGCTTAGATTTCGAAGTAAGCATTTAGTCTCACCCTGTTCACAGCTGCAGTTACCATAAACTGCCGCCAGGTGACAGTAAACGTCAGTACCGATTAGAGGCTGCTACCCAGCGCCCGGACTTCGGCTTCGCTACTCCGCTACCGACAGTAGACAGACAGCCAACCGGGGGTCGTTCATGATGTCGAGCACAGACGGTGCGCAGACGCTCCACGGTACCTACATATGAGACAAATATTAGGTACCTATATACGAGTACATATGTTATTAGACGCTGCATTGTGCGAGCCAGCGAACACCTCACGAACGAGACAGCGTGCACATACTGTCCTACACCATAATTTAGAGGTCATCGCCCTAAGCGAGGGGAGACAAGCCTGTGATCAGCGATGGCCTTCCTTCCCTGCTTCCATCCCTCCGCTCAGAAACTGGGCTATAGGATGTGCTACTGCTATGTCAGTAGGTGGGTATCTCAGAGCTGCAGAGCGAGAAAAACAAAGGTGGCCCCAGGGCACGCGGGGCCCCGGGCAGGGGAGAAAGGCATGTCAGGCCTGACAGGCGGATTGACCTGTCGGGTCGGGCGTCAGTTGAGCCTAACCTACCGCGTGATAGTCGCCAAAGGTCAGACCCTGCCTCACATGGTGTAGTGGCGTGCAGCGCAGTGAGCGCAGTGACGTCGGCTTTTGTGACTGACTGGTAGGTATATAGCACCGAGGACCGTGTGGTGCACCAAATAGTCGGCAGCTCATTGCCGTCAAAGGGAAGTAGTGGGAAAAGGAACGGCCATGAAGCTTTTCTATTGGCTGCTGATACTGACTCTTCTTGGCGCACTGTGCCTGGGTAAGTGCGGTTCTATTCCAAGTCGTCTTCATAACGTCAGCATAGGCGGCGGAACGGGGAAGGCACCGGGGGGCACCGTGCCCCCTTCGATTTTGGCATTTTAACATTAGCCCTAATGAGCGTTAATGGAAAGGATGGGACCAAAAGTCGGCAGTGCCCCCCCCCCCCCGCTAACTGAAGGTGTTCCGCCGCTACTGAACGTCAGTCATTGAGATGGCCCTGATCTATGTTCCTGGCGGCACCGTGTACCTATATGTATTGTTCAATAAAAATAAATCCGGGCTTTTTCATTGTTAGATTGGCTTAACCCGCGCCGTGCTGGGGGGGGGCGTTTTTACGCCCCCCCCCCCTCAGGTTTTTCGCGAATATCTCAAAAACGGCGGCGCGCAGCGCCGCCGTTTTTGGTACACGTGTTCCTACATCATTTCCGCACATGTTGTGAAAATTTCAGACCTAGGCCGTTCAAGGTCAGGTCACCAGGTCACGTCAAGTGACCTTACCTCAGAAAAAGTTCAAAGGCTCGCTATAGCTACACCGACTGAACGATCACTTTGAAACTTTCAGCGATTGATATGAGTAACAGTATGTATAAAATGTATATCTCGGATTTTTGATATCTGTGACCTAAGGTCAGGTCAATTTTGCGACCTCTCCATTATAAGTCAATGGGAGAAAATTGAAATGGGCCTCTTTTGGACGAATATCGTTCAAAACGCTCTCAAACATCGGTTCATAGGTAAACATGACACACTGAATAGGAAAAATGCACCTGTGACCCCTCTGTGTGCCCCTGAGGTCATCTCAGGTCATGAACGGTCGCCAGCAGTTTTTTGGCTATAACTTTTGATAGAGACGTGCTAGAGCGGTGAAAACACGTTAGATGTGTTCAGCTCGACGATACGGATCGACTGATATGCAACATGACCCTTTTCGGTCAGGTCATGACCTTGACCTGAGGTCAAATTTTCAAAATGACCTTTCAAGGTCAACAAATAGTTCATTCGACGCGTCTCGACGAGACGAACACGATGCTGGCAAAAGTAATGTCATGGCGCTTATGAGTCAAAAGTTATTGACGAAAAAACGTTTTTCGTAAAAACGGCTATTTTTGGAGTTTTTGCCCTCTGGAGGCTAAACCGTTGACCTGAGGTCAAATCTGAGAACATTACTCAGAAAGGTCTGTAAAAGGGCTATCGAATGCGCTTTTCCGCGGCGCTGTAGCTCTATCGGTTCCCGAGATAGCCGTTGGCAGTTTCCAAAATGTTGAAATAGTCAACATTTTACCTTTGGTGACCTCTGGTGACCTGACCTTTGACCTGACCCAAAAAATGACCGAAGTGTTTTCGTCCTTATTTTTGACGCTCTTTCGATTGCCGCTTACCGCGTGTCGCTACGTGGCCCAGGAGCCGAGTTAGACGGGGGGGCGTGAAAACGCCCCCCCCCCCCCCAGCACTCGGCGGAAAGTTCAGGCCACCAGCACGGCGCGGGTTAACAGATCGTCCTTTGGAAAACATTTGACCTAATCAACGTCTCTTAGATTTTCTGAAATTTATTTCGGTTTTGAATGCAGAGTAGCTTCCTGAAGCCGTTTAAGCCGGCTGGTGAGTCAGTATCCCGCGTGGTCCATCCCAGGGGACTGGGGAGGGTCAAAAGTCATCACATTCCCTGCCTTCTGAAACTCACACCATTTCGGGGTGAACTAAGTGGACAAATGACCTGAGCTTTTCGACTGTCTCGGCAGAGGGCGCCGAGGGATGGTGCCGCCGGTGCCCGCGCGGCTGGCGCCACTGCCACTCGCGCTTCCCACAGTACTACTGCTGCAGAAGGAGACGAGGCGGACGCTGGACCTACCGCTGGAGAAACTGTTAGACCCGACCAGCACGGCTACCATGGAAACGACACCGGCACGAACACCGATCAGAAAACATCGACTAATATGCCGCTATACCCTGCATCGACCCAGAGGACGAGGAATGGTTTGATGCCAGACTTTATAGGCGATTTTGCACTTTTTGGTCTAATACGAAAGATAGTTTTAATTTTGATATTATGTGAATTATTATTTTAACCTCACTCATCACTGTTATTTTTGGAGCGTCCAATTGGACTAGGTAATGTCGTATTCATCAGGCTATTTAATTGCTGATTCTCTCGTCACGTCACCACGGAAATAAACGTTTTCAATGGCATAAAATGTTTACATACACGTAGTCCTGAGCGAAGTCTCAGTCTGCGACATGGATCTGCGAAGATCAAATTCGCCGATTTGGACATTTTTATATAAATCGGCTGATGGCTCGTTATTCGTGAATACAGCAACGGCATCACATCGCGGGAAACATTGGCGATTGCCTCGACAGATCTTCAAGGAAATATCTATATCAATTTTCCTAAATTAGCTTTATGCTACCGTTTTAACGATCTTCATGAAACGGCCTCCCCTGTCCTTTTCCGTCGATATCTCCTAAACGACTACAGACATCGTCACGATAGGGGTCCTGAAAGTTTCGTTGAAAGTTTAGTGACGATATCTGTCTTTCAGGACGCCTACGGGGTTGAAAGTTTCGTTGAAAGTTAAGTGACGATGTCTGCAGTCGTTTAGGAGATATCGACGGAAAAGGACAGGGGAGGCCGTTTCGCCCCTTTCCTACGGAGCGCGGGTTTTAAGCATAAATATCATTAAACGGTAGCATAAAGCTGGTGGCCTCAGCACGGGTCCCGGGAAGGGGAGGAGGGGGGGGGGGGGGAGGAGGGCAGGGTGTGCCAATCAGCCTGTCAGCGGACCCTAAACTACTGCGTAATAGTCGCAAAAGGTCGGACCATGCCTCATGCACTGCGGCGCAATGACTCGGCGGCCTTCGTGACTGTATATAGTACCGAGGACCGTGTGGTACACCAAATAGTCGGTATCTCATTGCCGCCAAAGGGAGCAGTGGGGAAACATCGACAAATACAGGGTGACAGCTATGAGGCTTTTCTATTGGCTACTGATACTGGCTCTTCTCGGTGCCCTGTGCCTGGGTAAGTACGCTGCTATTCCAGGATGCTTTCGTAAGACGGTTGTAAGACGTCTGTAAGACGGTTGTAAGACGTCTGTAAGACGTTTTTGTAAGTCCTTGAGATGGCTGATATAGCTTCATGGACGGCGCCCGGGCCTGCTCATTGTAAGACAGATTGGCTTGAAAGGCCACCTTTTGGAAAACGTTTCACATAATCGATGCTTCTTACATTTCCTGAAATCCATTTTGGTTTTCTGCAAGGGAATGCGGAGTGCCTTTCCAAACTGTTTACGCCTGCGTCGCCAGGCAGTAGGTATATCCCATTCCCGTGGTCCGTCCCAGCGGAGGGTCAACTCGTCGCACCTCCCCTACTCACACCACGGCCTTGCCTTCGCCATGGTAGCAGGCCTATAAAATATGAACCTAAAATACCGCTATAATACGGTCAGTGTCTACCGAACGGCTCAAATACACAGACTCGATGAAAAATAAGAAACAGTTATATTTTTCATGTTACTTGAACCGAGGCACGAAAAGGTTTACCTACATAGCCAGTAGCCACTGCACCCACATAGCCACTCGGATGCGTCATTCGAGGTGAAATCAGCGAATAAATTGAACCTCACCTCGCAACTACCCCACTGTCTCGGCAGAGGGCGCCGAGGCCCGTCGGCGGTGCCACCGCCGGTGTCCGCGCGGCTGGCGCCACTGCTACTCCCGCTCCTCAAAGTACTACTGCTGCAAGAGGAGGTACCGCGGACGCTGGACCTACCGCTGGAGAAACTGCTACTGGAGAGGCTGAAAGGCTGTTATATCATAGAGACCCGGTCACGGGTCAGCACGGTTATCATGGAATTTGGAAACGACGCCGGCACGGACACGGGACAGAGCACCTCGGCCCAGAGGAAGCGGAACGGTTTGATGCAAGTTTTGCACTTTATTGGCAATTTTGCACGTTTTGGTCTTCGAAAGATATTTTCAAATTTTGACATATGAGTCATGATTTGGATATCACTGTTATTTTTGAAGCGCCCAATTGCACTGATGTCGTACTTATCAGCTTATTTAACCCTCGCATGTGTGCGGCGTTTGCCAGCTTCTAATGTGTAGGGGGAAGGGGTCGGTTGGACCCCCTCTTGCCGTTTGGCCCCTGATCGAGCTAGAGCTTCGCGGAAAAAACGAGCGTGTTGCCCGTGACGAGAGAAAGCCGATGATACCCAATTTTAAGGTCCTAGGTCATTGGTTGACCTTCCAGGTCAGGTCAATGACCCAAAGTCGGGAAAATCGGGACCTGTTAGAAAGTCGTAAAGTGTGGCTGCTGAGGGGTTTTTCGGGGTGCTGATCACGAATATCGTGTTAGTTTTGATCACAGATGATGTCTTGAAGCATTTAGACCAGGTCGGGTCAGGTCAGGTCAGGTCAACCAATAGGCGTCGTGACGGGTATTCGTAGTACATACGTGTCAACCGCCTCTGACAGCTTCGTAACATGTTACGAAGTCACCAAAACTACTTCGTAAATGTTCAAATGGTTGCTAAATTCGAATTCAGCTCCAAAAACTAGCCTAGAAACATGTAAAACTCGAAAAAGTCACCCGAGGTCACCCGAGGTCACCAAAGGTCAATGACCTGACCTGACCTTCAGGTGACCTTGACACACACGGGAGTAACATCAAATCACATGTTTGAACGTTTGAAACCACGAAAATCTTGCAAACACGCGGCTAGTGCGAGCCGACATACGCGAAATCGCGATTGCGGCCAAACATGGTCTCGGAAAAGAGGTCACAGGTCAAAGGTTATTTGGGTCAGGGTCATGAAATTTTCAGGGTAGGTGTAAAATTGATCAATGCGAGGGTACTGAAAGTTTCGTCGCGATCGGCCGCTTTTTACGCGAGTTATTTGCGAAAAACCATGGGGGGGGGGGTCCATCCGACCCCCCTACACATGCGAGGGTTAATAGCCGATTCTCTCGTCACGTCACCAATACGGAAATGGACGTTTTCGATGGAATACAATGTGTGCAATTGCATATTAGAGCGCAGTCTCAGTCTGCGACAATCGACATGGATCATCGAAGATCAACTTCGCTGATTTGGTCATTTTTAGACAAATCGGCTGAAGGCTCGTTATTCGTGATTACAACGGCATCAGAAAGCAACGGCATCACATCGCGGGAAACATTCGCGATACAGCCTCGATAGATCTTCAAGGAAATAAATCTACCACTCTCCCTAAATTAGCTTTAGGTATACTACAGTTCAACGATTTATGCTTAAAATTAAGAAATGCTCGGAAAAGAAAATAAACTATATTTACAAAAGGGATTTTTTACTATTTTCAAAGGTACCTATAGGAAAACTAGGTATATTTCATCTATTGTAGAGGCTAAATATTCATATTGGTGCTGCGGTGAGTGCGGAAGCTTATTACGCGTTAAAGAATCTTATTGAGCAATTCAAAAGCAACTGCATGCTGATTGGCTGAGGTTAACCTTTGCGACAGGTGGCTGCTTTTTCGGCATTCTAGTAGAAGAATGCCGAAAAAGCAGCCACCTGTCGCATTCTACAAGGCACCACATTCCTCTACAAGGCACTCTTTTCGGAACGAGAAATGGAATACCCATCTTTGCCTAGGGTGCGTTGAGGCATATAAAGCTCCTGATTTGTGCTAGTTTCAGCTCAAGCTACAAAACTGCTATTACAGTTTTAAACCTCATGTTAAAAAGCGACCATCCCACCTTAGCATTAGTTTTGAGTTGAGATCGCCAAAATCGGGTCCCTGGCTTGCACCTACCGGTTTGGCACTCACAACATCGAGAAATGCCTCAAATCGGAAATATCTTATTTCAAAGTTGCAGCACTTTGGATTCAGGGAGGCTAATGCATTTGAATGCCCCCTCTGAATGTGTGACGTCAGCGCAGATCTAACGATTTTAAATCTTTTACTAAAACGTTTGGTAGCACGCGGTGGTATATGCTGACTTGCGCGCAACAAGTGCCGCACTTTCAGCTGCCTAACTATTGCTTTCAAATAAAGTCGCTAGGAACTGCGGAGATCCCAAAAAGTCAACAAAAGTAAAAGTCTAATATCCCTCGCCCGGCGAGGGGGGTTGATGCAACCCCCCTAATGTTTTTCGCACATAACGTAAAAACGGCGGCGCGTAGCGCCGACAAATTTGGCATACCTTCTGAGGCAACCTTTTCGCACCTTTCCTGAAAATTTGAAATCCCAGTCTTTTCAGATCAGGTCACCAGGTCACAAAAACCGGTACAAGGTCAGGGGAAAATTGGACTAGCGTAGCGGCAACTGAATTCCAGAGCTCACTTAAATTAGTGACAAAGTATATCATTCGATGCGCACGGACGTCCTGAGTTCACTGGTGCTTTTATTTTTGCTCTATCTTTACTAGGTAAAAAGTTATAAGCGAAAAACGTTTGACATGTTTTAGCAAAATTTTTGCACTCATACCCCCCAAAACCCCCCTAAATATTGACTAAATGTACCCACCTACCCTGTAAATTTGGCGTTTCTAAGTGCCATAAGAGCCAATCGCCAGGGGGGGGGGGGGTCGTACCAACCCCCCTTCGCCGTCCGTGTTATGGAAAAGGCCCTCGCCTGGCGAGGGATATCTTGAAAACCGGTGAAAAATTTTTTCGGTGAAATTTGGTAGATATTCCTTTTCGCTTTTTCTGAACGGAGCGACATCACTTTCATGCCAATTCATTAACTTTTTGAAGGGAGGTCCATTTAAAGGTCAGTCTGGAAATTTGTCTTCAGGTCAAGATCATGGATTGCATTAAAAAGTTTACTGTAGCATGTAGGTAGGTTGTAGGTATTTTGAATACCAGCGAAAATTGAAGAAAAGATGGACAAATGAATGCATAACCCGCTACGACGCGGGTTTTCAGGCAAATCTTCCCCTTCAATAATCATGTCAAACAAACCGCACAAATGTTAGGTTACATAAGTAAAAGGTCGCCAAATTAGTCACCATTTCACTGTCATATGACAGTGCGCCATTCCAGCCCACCCATATAATGGGAGGTGGACTGTCAGGGCCAATTGTCAAAGGGTCGCCGTGAGGCACGCTACAGCAGCATGAAGCTTCTCCATTGGCTCCTGGTGGTGATCGTTCTGTTAGGAACGCTGTCATTGGGTGAGTGCCGAATCGGTGCAGCATCGGTCCATCATGCCCACTGTCGGAAGTCTGAAACATTGCCCATTTTGTTTTTCTCACAGACAATGGCAATGCAAAAAAAATATAATAAGACCAGACGTTTCGACAACAAAGTGCCTTCGTCAGTGGAAAACAAGATATAGGCATACATCGATAAAAATATGTAAAGCCTATATCTTGCTTTCCACTGACGAAGGCACTTTGTTGTCGAAACATCTGGTCTTATTATATTGTTTTTGTATTGCCATTGTCTGTGAGAAAAACAAAATGTCTCCTTCTAATTGCCCATTTTAATTGCATAATTTGTTGTCACCAATAGGTAACCGTCTACCATTGCAGCATACTTTATATATATATATTTTTTTCATGGGATAAAATGCAAATGTGCTCACAATCTGTTAACATTGGAATCGAGCCGATCGAAACTGATATATTCTTACACAAAAATAAATGTCACCGGGTTTGGAACACGCGCTCATAGTAGCGTGCGATTTCAGATAACAGTATCCTCCACAATCATACATGGGCGGCTGTCGTAGCGCGATAGGTTAGTGGTTCCATCGCTGCCAGCTGGCTGACCGCTGCCCGGCCCTGCAGGCGGCGCCGACCCGGGTCACCACCACAGGCCGTGCCGCCAGCGGTGTCCGCGCGGCTGGCGCTACTGCCACTCGCGCTACTCGAACGCGCGCTGCTGCCGGCGGCGCCACCGCGGCAGGTGGAAGTACCACTGGGTGCGCTGCTAGGCGCCGCGTCCACGGCACGCTGAAAATGGGTCCATCGAGCACGTCAGAACTGGTACAACGGAGAGGACATGTCTGCCAACGGAGAGATGGAACACGTGGCCCGCACTGAAAAAAACTTACTCCCCATTTTCTAATTTTAGAATGCCAAAAAGCACTCCTGCAATCGAATAATTTTATGACCTGGCATAAGCGCCTAAAATGGGGAGTTTTGGGGAATAAAACTAGCATATAGAATATATTTAGTATCCGAACGCTTATATTATTCGCGCTAGGGAGTAATTTTATGACGGAGGATAAAAGTATGCTATCTTTGGATAAAATTACACCAGATGATAATTTTATTAACTTAATACTTAAATTACTCCCATTCGGGGAATAATATTGCCATGCCAAAAAGCACTCCTTTTTTCGATAATTTTACCCCGGAGTAACTCCCCGGTAAAATCAAGCCCCGGTGTAAAAGTACCACCCCTGATAATGCGGGGTGATGTGATAATATTATGACCAAGTGTAAAATAAGGAATGCATTTAAACAATGTATTGAAACACCAACAATTGATTAACGAATGGTACCTGAGCATCAGCAGGTACATCTTAATTTGGACGCACTTCCAGTGATGGCGCATTGCGGCTGACAGGGACGTAATTTTGCTTCCTAGTTGAGAAGCGGCGTCTCAACTGGGAGGCAAAACTTCCTCTGTGCCGGCCGCAATGCGAAATCACTGGAAGGACGTTCAAGGTCACAACTCACAAGGGCGTTATGGTTAACACTGAGGCTAACGAATAACATCTTCGCACAGAACCACCGCCACGGATGGCAGATAAAACGAGCGTGTATGGTTAACACTGAGGCTAACGAATAACATCTGCGCACAGAACCACCGCCACGGATGGCATATAAAACGAGCGTGATCTGGGCTATGAAAGACGTACTGAGACTCATTGGCGTACTGAGACCGCTGCAGCTGAATTAGTCATAATACAGAGGCTCCAGCAGTGTGAGCCACACGTTGCGAGTCACTTGAGCCACAGGTGAGCCACAAGTCACGAGTCACTTGAACCACAGGTGAGCTACAGGTCGCCAGTCATTCGAAGTGGGCATCTCCGATGCTGGTTCTACACTACCTGGGTAACCTCCCACACCTTCTGTGATAAGCCAGATAGGTTTACATCGAATCCCACACTCCGGTAAAGAATCTCGAACAGGGCCCTGCAGGGCCCCGTGAACTTTGTGTAGAAGACAGCGTGGGCGGCCGTCATTAGGGCCACGGTCTCCAACCTGGTGGCCGGCAGTTGGCAGACCACCACACCGTCCACCGATAGTTCCTCACCTGCCTGACGAACCCCGTTTCTCGGATCCGCCAAGGTGCCAATGGCTGTTCCACAGCCATAGGCAAGTAGAGCTAGCAGCTCGTCGTCTGCCGTGAAAAAGAATATTGCAGTCAGTTGGCATCAATGCATATCGTACAAATAAACGTAAAGGAAACCTAGGAGAGAAACAAGGAACCGCGTTCGTACAGTAGCTGGCTATGCCATCTACAGTATCTGGAGACGATTCTTCGCTTCTTCCTGATTTATTTTCAATCTCAAAATCGTAGTACGATGCGTAGTACGTTTGCGTAGTACGATACACTCTTACAACTAAACGTGGTGCATAATTACAAAATAATTATACGTCGTTAAAATATTTCAGTGAAATAAGAAATTAGTACCCGATGTTCCGCTGTCATGGTTAAGTATGGAGTGCAAGTAGGTATCAAACTGCATGTAACTGTGGTATATTTGGAGACAATGAAGACAACCATGAAAAAGTCGGCGGCTGACCGTGGCCGAGGTCGGGTCGCCCGTCCGCGGCTCCAGTCATGGCAGTGGCGTGAGCGCTGCTCAGTGCACGCCCGGGCAGCGGCCAGTGTTAAGTGAGGTTGGCGGCAGAGCGACTTTTTGTGAATTGCTACCGAGTGCTGTGTGCTCGTACATAAGAGGTGAGGAAATATCTATTGCGCTGTTCACCGGATCCAGTCGTCTTCAAACACCATGGCTTCAGATTCGGACAGTGAGGGAGCCTTTTCCACCGACTGTGCTACTTCCGGCACAGAAAGTGGTCGTCGCAAGCGTCGATCTTCCGTTTCTGACATGGTGAGACGCGTCGAAGAACGTAACGCAAAACGTGCGGCCCGGGGCAGCAGCCCTCCCGTCCCGGCGGCGCTGGACGGCCGGTCGTTGCCCCGGGCTACAGGGCTGGCCGCCCCGGCGTCCGGTCCGGCCGGGGTGGGGCTGAACACCGAGACGCTGAGCGCCATACAGCAAATGATCGGCGACGGCATACAAAAGGTTATTTCTGCGTTTGAGGCCAAATTTGATCGGCTTGAAAAGAGGATCTCCATTCTTGAGGGTGAAGAAATGAATCGCGACATAGAAATCAGAAGATTATCTGAACAATTAGAGATGCAAGTTCACGTCAATATTGAGCTGCAGAAGCAGGTAGAATCCATGGACATGAACGGGCGGATGACTTCGCTGATTTTCACCTGCTCGGACTTCGGGAAGCGTCGGCCAAATGAAGAGATCGAACAACAAGTCGTTGATGTTATCAACAAACGCGACCCGGACATCCGCTTGACCGCTGCGGACTTACAGACCGCACATCGCCTTCAGGGCGACGACAAAGTGATCGTGAAGTTCGCGAAACAGCGGGTACGTGACTCTATTTATGAACGCCGCTTCTCCATGAACTCCGGCAGTGCTCACTCAGCGCGCAAGGAAAGGCTGTCACCTCTTTATGTAAATGAGAGCCTGACCCCGAGCAACAGAGCAATTTATAATGAACTCCTCGAGGCTCGTAAGCCCTGTAACGGTGCGAAAATCGCGTCGGTGTTCACTCGACGTGGCGTTGTGTTCTGTCGGCGTGTGAAACGTGGCGACAATATCATGGTTGCTGATCAAGCCGCCCTCCGGCGAGTCTTGGACGGCTCCCGTTTCCCGACTCGGCACCGTGGCCGTCCGCCGCCGCCCTCTGTTCACTCGGGCGTCCTCCCTGCGGTGGGTGCCTCCGGCGGAAAAGCGGCGTCATCGCCGTATGTACGTTCGGCCGGGCCCGGTAAGGGAACATCAACGCCTTCGTCTTCATCCGGTGTCCCACAGCCGGGTTCTACTGCAGCGCAATCCTGTGCCGCGTCAGACTCCGAGCCGGTGTCGGCCGCGAGGCCGTCGACGGAGTCGCGCGGTGAGGTGCCGAACAGTCCGGCGGTCGCCGCTTCTGGAGACCCGGTGACGTCAGTCGTCTGAGCCCGGTGAGACCGGTGCGCGGTCACCGGAAACCGTTTCCGGTGCAGGTCTTCGTCACCGGGTTCGGTCCGTTTACTGGTCGTTGAAGTAAGTGCTCCTAAATAGCGCCTTGATGATTCTTGGTAGATGTTTGTCTTCTAGCATTAACGTACAGCTAACCAATGACGCCTGTATTAGACGAATTTCTTGTGTCTTGTATTAGTGAACCCTGCAAGATAATATAGAAATGCTTTTTTCATAAGATATTCATTTTTATTATTCATTTATTTATGTATTTAGTTGTTTACGTGTCATCTCAATTTTCTACGTATATTCTCGTTTGGAAAAGTTTTCTGATCTGTAACAGATAGCTTAGACGTATCAGACTTTTGACTAGACGCATTTAACCTGTTGTGAGAAGTTATCTGCCATTATGCGTCGATAATTGCTGCCCGGAGCGGCACGCTCGTGCACTGCTGTGTCTGTAGGAGGTCCATATGACTAGCCTGCGGACGGCCGTAATGTTAGGGGAATGGGAAGTGTGGGGTCTAGAGGTATTGAGTTCTTTTTTCATTGTAAATGATGGTTTTACTGGTGATATACGTGTTAGGTTTCCTTTGGCGTGCATATACTGCCATATTTGTCTGTGCCGCGCGGTGGTGCCGGTACAACCAAGACCTCTTAAAACATATAGCCTTGCTGTAAATCTACCGGCTGGTTCATGAAGGAAGTTTCGGTGGTTTCCTTTAATACGAGAGGCTTACGCAATCGCACCAAAAGACGATCCATTTTTCGTCATCTTCGAATAAAGTACAAAAAATGTATCGTTGTTCTTCAAGAGACACACTCTAGACCGTCGATGGAAAACACATGGAAGAATGAATGGAAGGGACAAATTTTCTTCTCACATGGTTCAGAGTCAGGACAAGCAGGTGTTGCTGTGTTGGTTCCGGGTGGATTTGAGTATAGCGTCAATGAATTACTTGCTGATCATGAAGGAAGATTAGTCTGTGTGGAAATTGGATCTATACCGAATAAAGTAGTGTTGTTAGGGGTATATGCACCTGCCGTTGACGATCAAAACGTAAAATGCGATTTCTTAAATGAACTGAGACAAGTCTTGACTGATTTCAGTTGTGCTAAAATAGTTATGGCGGGAGACTTTAATATTAGATTAAGTTCACTCGACACTGACAGTCATTCCTTCCGGGAAAGCAGAGCTAGTAAAAAACTAGGAGAGTTGATAGGAGAATTTTCTCTGGAAGATGCTTGGAGAACACTGCACCCAACGGAGAAAAAATTTACTTGGAGGAGAATAAACCCTCTGCAGCAGTCTCGAATTGATATGATTTTTGTAAGCAGCTGGATAATCAACAACAATGTAGTAAAAGCCCATATCGATACCGGCATCCTGAGTGACCACAGCTTTATTACGTTAACATTTTGTTTTTCGGATGAACCCCGAGGGCCCGGTCTGTGGCGCTTCAATAATTCCCTTCTTTTAGATGATGAATTCATTAACGCAGCTAAGTCTGAAATAAATAAAGCCTTGATAAAAACTGAACCTTATCATCAAAACATTCAGAAAGGAGTGATAATCGATATGCTATTAAGCAACATAAGAGTGCTTGCGATAAAAAGAAGTAAGAAAATTGCGTACGAGCTACGTCGCACAGAAAATCTTTTATATGACGCATTAAGTAAATGCGAGTCAAAGCTCGCCAGTTCGCCGACAGAGGAACTGGTCAAAGAGTACGAAAATACCAGACAAAGATTAGATGAGATCAAAATTAACCGTGGCAAGGCAGCAATTTTGAGATCTCAAACAGTATGGACAGAAGAAGGGGAAAAGCCAACAAGGTATTTCATGAGAACTGCACAACAGAGAGCGATGCAAAAAACGATAAGCACCCTCCAAACTGATGACGGATCGCTAATACAAGGTAATCGACCTATTCTCAACATGTGCGTTGAACACTTTCAATCGCTTTATTCAAAACAATTAACTAACGAAGAATATCTAGATGAGTTTGCCTTGAGCGATGAAGACCCAAGATTAACGGAGGAAGAGAAAAATAGATGTGAAGGGTATATAACGAAAGAGGAATGCAGTGCGGCATTACTTGGCATGGCTAAAAATAAAGCAGCAGGAATCTCAGGATTTTCTGCCGAATTTTTCTCTTTCTTCTGGAATGAGATTGGGGACATAGTTGTGAGCTATTTTAACGATGCCAAAGATAACGGTCAATTATTCATAACTCATAGAAGAGGGATTTTGACGCTAATACCTAAGAAAGGTGATCAAAAGTTGCTGTCAAATAAGAGACCCATTTGTCTCCTAGATGTTATTTATAAATTGATTGCCAAAGTGATTGCGATAAGAATAAAGAAAGTTGCTGACAAATTGGTAAACAAAGATCAAAGTGGGTTCTTGAAAGGGAGGTATATTGGTGAGAATTCGAGACTCATAGCAGATGTAATAAACTATTGTGAGTCAGATGACTTAGGAGGTGCAGTATTAGCGGTAGATTACAAAAATGCCTTCGATTCAATCAACCACGAGTTTATTTGGCACACATTGAAAGCATTTAATTTTGGTCCTGAATTGATAGCATGGATAAAGCTTTTATATAACGGCTCACTTCTGGCTGTTTGCAATAACGGTTTTACGTCAAATTGGTTTGCGTGCGGTCGCGGTACTTTTCAAGGTTCTCCGCTGAGTGGTTTACTGTTCAACTTAGTAGGAGAAATACTAGCGAACAAGATAAGAAGAGATAGGCTAATCAAGGGAATTACCATTGCTGGCATCGAAGTAAAATTGAGCATGTATGCCGATGATACAACGGTATTCTTGAACTCTGAAGCGTCGGTGCATAGAGTATTAGAAGTATTAGACAAATTCAGAAAAGTTTCTGGACTTGAAATAAACAGAACGAAAACGAAATTGATGTGGGTAGGATCAGCTAAATTTAGGAAGGAGGCCGTGGAAGGAATTGAAGCTGTCTCGAAGTTGAAAATCCTTGGCATCACCCACAGCGCCGTCGCTGACTGTGCGGAAGAAAACGTAGCACCTGTTATTACAAGGATTAGGAATGTGCTGAACAATTGGTCTCAGAGGCACTTAACGTTAAAGGGACGCATAACCATTTCAAAGACGCTTGTCGCATCCCAACTAGTGTATCTAGCTTCCTCTGTGAGCATCCCTAAGGTAGACCTACAAACGATTCAAGGTTTGATTATGAAGTTTTTATGGCGGGGAAGACCCCCGAAAGTTGCCGCCAGTGTCTTGTGCCTAGGTATTAGAGAGGGTGGCTTAAAAGCGCCGGATACATTGAAGTTTTATGATGCATTAAGGTTGCAATGGGTTAAACGAATGTACACAAATGTGGACTCGCAGTGGAGAAAGATTATTCAGGCTCGCATAGGAAAGTATAGCATTGATGATTTGCTAAGGAACCGTAACGCTAGGCACTTCGTTAAAAAGTCGAACATTCCTGATTTTTATAAACAAGTGGTCGGCCAGTATCAAGAGTTATTTTATAAAGAACCTTGCGAAGCCCTCCAAGCAAGAGCTGAATCGATTTGGTATAATGACACGGTATTAATTGGAGGGAAGCCTGCCTTTCAAAAGGAAATGTATGAAGCTGGCATTAAAATAGTAGATGACTTAGTTGGGCCCGATGGAAGTATGCTAAGCTTCAGTCAACTGAAGGAAAAAATGCCACAATTAAGAGTTGACTTCCTCACACTGCAGAGCATAAAAAATGCAATACCGTCCAAATGGAAACAAATGGTTAGGCTAAACACCAGGGCTATGCTGGACCCAGATGATAGAAAATGTTGCCTTATTAATGTGAGTGCCACTTTGAAAGTTTGTTTGAGGGCACTCATGTGTAATCACATATACAGAAAGTTGTTAACGATTAAAACACCTACCGCTCAATGCAAATGGGAACAAGAGGGCATTTCTTTTGATTGTTGGGGAGATATGTACGAGATACCGTACAAAGTAACAACGTCTACTAAATTACAATCATTGCATTTTCGCATTATACACAGATATATTCCAACACGTAAATTCCTATGTTCACGAAACATTATTGGTAGCAGATTATGCCTGAAATGTTTTGAGGTAGATACGCTCGAACATTTCTTCTATCGCTGCACTGATGTTCGCGAAATCTGGGATAAGGTGCTAGGTAAGATAACGGCGGCCTTTCGTCTTCCAAACAGTTTCGTAAACGCCAAAACGGTGCTTCTCGGTAGTGCGTCCAGTCCAAATATAATTAACTTAGTAATTTTATTGTGCAAGCAGTATATCGTAGCATGTAAATTACAAAACAATTCTACTCAACAACCAAGTGTAGAAGGTGCGATAAAAATGGTCATGAACCAGCACGAAATTGAAAAAGCGATTGCCAAAAAAAGATGATAAGCTCGACCAATTTTGGGAAAAGTGGGAAAAAGTCGTATACAGGAACCACGGAGGCTTGTTTCAGTGAATATTGTCCGCAAATAAATTCACATGGTCGTTGTGCCGGCACTTGGACGTCGCGTGCATACTTTATGGCATGTGTACGCAGTGCGGCGCTACACTGTGCGCAGAGAAATCAGCCTCGACGCACGAAGCGTCGACGCGCGACGCGCGCGTCCGTTATCCGCCGGCCATCGGTCGTGACCTGCCGCCCAAAGCCTGTGTGGTTGGTGTCGTGAATGTGGGCCAATGTCATGTTTATGTCCTTCTTTGATTGTGATTCGTGTACCTTGTGTGTGTTGCATAAGTGATTTGTACGTCCTTGTGTTTCGTTTAATTTAATAATAAAGAGGTGAGAGGAGAAAAAAAAAGACAACCATGAATGGAGACAACCTGAATGGAGACAACCATGACTTTTCAATATCACTAGAGTTAAACAACACTTTTTGACTAATAGCAAAACCAACGACGATTGGCTGTCCAAAGGTGAGGTACAACATGTGAACATGTTGTCCCGCCCGTCGTTAAAGTGCCACCTTTTTACGGTTTTCGGTTTAAAACGGTTTTCAGTAGACCTGACCCACCTATGACCTACCCTGAAGTCCGTTTCCCGAAATTCGTCCTAGTTTTCGAGATACCCGCATTCGAACTTCACATTGATGCTATCACAAAAAGTGTGGGAGATGGGATGTAACATTACATGGTAATGTTACATTCCCATATTCCACACATTTGTGATGGCTTTATGAAGTCCAATTGCGGATATCTTGAAAACTAGGCCGAATTTTGGGAAACAGACTTCAGGGTAGGTCATAGGTGGGTTAGGTCTAGTGAAAACCGTTTTGTGTAAAAAAACGTGGCAGTCTTCCTTTAAGCCAAAAAAAAAAAAAAAATCATCAAGAAAATAAACAGTTGTCCTGCCCTCTGCTATTAATGTATTACGCTATTGGGATATGTGAAACGTCATTTCTCCATCGTGCAGGAAGAAGCATGCGTGGGAAATACCTTCCTACACTTGGCCTTGGCTAATGTTTTGGCCTGACCTCGTATTTATCGAAAATACCTCGGGCCTAACTTTACATTCGCTAAAAAAAAAAAATGCTTGTGCCCGTTCAAAACTCACCGTCTTTGTCGGCCGGCTCCACGTTTATTATCGTCTGGGCATACTTCTTCGCGGTATGTCTGATTTTGTGCAGGACATGCTCCTTCACGTCCTCCTCGAGCCCCATGATCATTCCCAAGTCAGTCCACACCTGGAAACATCGCAAAATCACATTAATGAATGGAATTAACATCAAGCAACATCAAGTGAACATTATATCATTGTGGAAGGTCAGGTCAGGTAAGTTACTCCAGCTCACAAAAAGTTTGAAAGCGCGCCACGTCAAGTGTCAACCTCTGGTGATCTTTTACCTGGTAAAAATGACTGGAATGCTTTCGTCATGGTTTGTGACAAGATTCCCAACTCCGCCTTGAGCGTTTTGTTACGGTTACGTTGCTTAGGACCCGCCAAGTTAGATGGGAGGGGGGGGGGGTGACTTCACAGCAGGCGGTAGAAAAACCAGAGGGAGTGGGTTAAAAATTATACAAATTTTCCAGATGTTTTCCTATCCAATGTTGTTCCCTGATGGCGTGGATATAAAATGGTGCCAGTTCAGTTCAACCATCCCCCGTTAACGAGTTTCAAAATTCCTTTACCGTTAGGTACATCACGCTGCCGCGCTGGCGGGAAAAAAGTTCCCACGCATTCATGATACATAGGAAGATGGTGATCATCTGGGTCAACTGGCGAGCTTATAATTGGGAAGTTTATAAAAAACACGTTGACATGAATGTTTGAAGCCCCGTTTCTCGATAATCCACCCTTAAAAGGCACAGATGTCAAATGTGACATTTTAACTACACCACGCTTACGCATAGCCACTGTGACGTCACCGTGGCGGTCAAATTTTCCTACTGAACTTCCCTGTTAGTAAAGGAATCTCGAGTTCAATCACACATAACATTAGACAAGACTTTTAAATACCGAATAAAGCAACACTTGCGGCAGCTTCGCTGTACATATCCGGGAATATCTCCTTCATCTCCTCGCCAGTCTTCCGGTTTCGGTTGCTCGTGAGGCATATCCGCCGAACCTCGAAGGAATCTTTGAGAACAGATGTCTTGTGAGTGACATCGGTGTGCTTTAGCTTGGCACTGAACTTGGCGGTTTCGGTGCAGATGTCTAGCTTCGACTTCTTCGTTTTGGGAAACATCCCCGGCATCCCCTCTTCAGCTGCCGCACGCTTTTTCACATCGATGCCCCTGGCTCGTCTTTCCGTGTCGATGACGGCGTTGCTCAATGCTCAGTGGCTTTCGACAGTTCTTGAATCTGTTCCGAAGTTTCTGTCGGAAGCTGTTCTTCCGCAGAGTCACCTTTGAGAAAGAAAAGAACCGTTTTTTTTTAATTTCATGGACAGCTTTATCAGGCAGTGAACAGTGAACAAGATATAAATACGTTCATTAAACGTGTTTTCTTCTATCGTGATATTGGGAGGATAGAAACAACAAAAAGTAGATGTCCGGATATGACCGTTTTAACAATTTGTTTTGTTTGTTTGTAACAACAATTTGTCAATTTGTTTTGACAATTTCTCTTCCAGAATTTCATCATCGCGGAAATCTTCGTCCGCAAATCTACGTCAACGCATTTCTTGGATTGTATGGTCATACTACGGATTACTGTTAGGAGTCATACTAACAAAACACAAAGTATACAGTAATTTCAGCTTACCTTCGAGGACTGGGACGCTTGCTCGGTTCTCTGACAGAAGGCCTTGGTTCTGACGACTTGAGCACAATGGCGGTCGCGAATGGTCACGAACTGAAGAGACGTTCCGAAAATATTATTCTTGGAATAATACTGTGCTGGACGAATAGATTAATCACTTTTAGATTAGTTATGTCACGACGGAATAGGAATATCAAGAAAGTGATACAGTATTGCTTGAAATACGCTCCCGAATACTCCCGAAGAATAATGTTAGTAATGCTACCACATAATATTACTCCATGGTTATAAAATTATTGTCCGGACATGATAGTTTTATCACGAAGGAAGTAATTTTTACACCTACATGAGAATAGTTTTATTCTGTCGCGTCAATTTATCAGCCGTAATGGAGTATAAAAATTACCCTAATTACTCCACAGCGGTTTATTTTTATGCAGTTTTGATAAAAGTACTCTAGCTGTCAATTTTATTACCATCTAATGGGAGTTCAGCACAAATATATTCCAATGACCTTGTTTATCACTGTGAACTAAGCTAAAATCACCCCATGCCTCTTTGAGACTGATATAAATTTATAACCCGAAAGAATAAAAAGGACACGTGATAAAATTAGAAGATAAAATTACCACTTACTAAAACACAAAAGAGATGATTATAGTACCAGGTTTAAGAATAACTTTCAAAAACGCCCTTAATGCAATGCAGAGAGTAAGAATACGCTACAAAACATAATCATTATATGCCATTGGTGCGTGATTATTCGCCAAACTGGAGTGGAAAAACTCCAAAAATAACTCTCTAGGTGTAAGTTTTTTTCAGTGCGGGATAGGGCGACGCTGGGCTGTTCAGGACGTTTTTGATTTATCTCACAGACACTTTAGCTTCTAGAATTTATCAAATCATGGTTGTCTGTTGTTTCATGCTACTTTTATGATTGATATTTACGTGTTACTATTTTCGGTCAGTGAAATAAATTATTTTTAGTCAAGGCTATCGTTTGTAGGTGAGCTTTCTTACTTCACTGTCCCAAAGACACAACGAAAAGGTAAAAACAGCCACATCGGCATAAGCTCAGAGCCCTGAGGTCGCTGCTCAGTGCTCAACTAAGAGGATTAATTATCCCATGTAAATCCCCAAGTTATGATATGGCTGAGCTAATGGCCCGCTTTACGCAGCTCAGGCTTCCAACATATCCTCATCTGGGAGGCACAGAAACCTACCAATCTGGGGAAATACGCTACAGTTGCCATAGCATCATGCTTCCCTCGAGAACGGGGAGCTAATCAGATTATGGCGACCTTTGAATGACGAAATGCAGCTGCTCAAAACGCAAACAATATTCCTGCAAACAATGTAATGAATTACGAATCTGATTTGAGCTTAGACCGAGTGTTTGCACTCGCTTCCAACCAAACGTTAAAGCAAGAAACACATTTCCAATCTACACCAGTCGCATTCAACGAACACAACATTGAACATTGGCCAAATGAAAACACCGCCCCGCAAAGCTGCAATATAAACATTTCTCTCGACTAAAACCGCCACTTGACGGCACAAGCCTCAATTATCAGAGAGCACTGACGGCCGGCTCACTCAGAATCTCCGCTGATCCGACGGGAGCTCTGCACCAAAATTCATCTGCCGGAGTCGCTCGCCCGTCGGCGGGGTCGGCGATCAGCCCCCGCGGGACGGGACCGGCCACAGCGGGCGACTTCCCAGTTCCGGGGCCGTCCTTAGCTCCAGGACTGGAGCAGCAGCTTCAGGCCGTGGCTGTCCTTAGCTTCAGGACTGAAGTACATAGGAGCGTGATCAGAGGCGCGCTCAACAGGATACCTCTTATAAAAAGGTGCTGAAATATTAGGAAATAATGGAATCTGTTTATCATCCGCTTTAGGGCGCAGAGTTTCTTTTTATTGAGAACCAATGCTCGATAGCCATACGGTGTAGCCTGTAGGTATTATGTGTATGTACCTGCCTGCAGGTACCTGCAGGTACACATAACCAGCTTGTGTAATAACACAAAGTCACATCTTCATACAGGTTCCCTTCTATTCCATTTCTACGTAACTATTGTAACCGTTTCCCGATCTATTGCTGCCCGTTTAGACGACACAACATCAGTCGACAGAAGATCACAGACGACAGATGCACGAGCAAACAAAACCCTGCACACTTTGATCTCAGTCCCATGTTGGGGTACGAGACGACTGCCGAGACACGTGCGGCCCAGCACGGCCCAGCACAGCCTGGTGTCTTCTGTCGCCCTGCTGTCCTCTGCTGGACTGTTCCTCGCCAGGCGCGCGCACTGGCGAGTGGAGGCCCATTCCGGCATTTGCTGCTTTAGCACAGAAAGCACCAAATAGAGAGCGGCCTCTAAGCCCTCTGAGATAGGCTTGTAAGGCCAGTATTCTGTTTGAAGTTTAAACAGAATACAAGCCGTTTGTATTTTGCACGAAGTTTTGGCTGCAACTGTGAAGGAGAGGACAGGACGGGTCAGGAGGATAAACGAACATTTCGCACGTTTTGACCACTGGATAGAGGCAAACATTGTGACCGTGCCGGATAATTATACATAAATGACCAGATGGTACGAGATCAGTAGCTACTCTTATCCTCACTCCACCCTAGGTGTTACGTTGGCGATGTGTATTTTTCCGGATCGACCTATACACTGTCGACTCAGGTGCCCTTTACGGCCTCATGTCACTGACATCACACGCGCTTAGTCACAGACGTGCCGTCAGCTGATGTAACGCCACCGTCCCAGGAGCTCCTTCCATAGCATCGGCACGAGACATACCGGAATACAAACGGCGTCTAACACAACTGCCCGGTAAGGAGCCACTGGCCAAGGCCCACTGGCCGCCGTCCTGCTAGCCCAATATTCAGCAGGCGCTACCAAACATTTCACGGAGTTCTGCATTTGAAGCCTGAAAAGACTCTTTCCGCAGTCAGGAAATCGCATGCGAGAGCCTATTCAAATCCATTATAATTCTGCCCGCATGAATCGCATGCGGGAAGTGCGTGCGATTGATGTGAGCGTGCTTCTATGTATTTGAATAGGCTCTTGCATGTGATTTCCTGACTGCGGGAAGAGTCTGTTTCAGGCTTTACTGAATTGTTCAGCTTCTGATGCATGACAGCACACCAGCATTGATACGATGCTAGCAAATACGCTAACAGCGCGTGCAGGGCATACAAGCTTACAACAGTTAACAGTACACAACTCGCACAAATACAAACGCTGCTTGATATCGTTGGGACCGCACAAAACTGCCTTTCTTTCACACTTCTGATAATTTGATCTTAGAAAATGAAATTTCCAATGACTCTTGGACTTCGATCTAGCTCAATGCCTGGCCAACGTCCATGAATCTCAGGGTATGTTTATTACATGTTCTTGTCGCCTTATTTTACATAGGTTTAGTACAAACAGCACGGGGTTTGATTACGTCATCCAGGACCTTCACCACCTAAATAGGGCCTTAGGGATGGGACAGTGGGATGGGATAACCGTAGCTTATGACAAGGAACTCAGTAGTACGCTCTCACAGCGTCCAATGTGTGCACAATCGACCCGTGGTTAGATTTATCATAATATGTACACGTGCGAGAAAAGGCATGAAAGACATTTTGTCTGATATTTAGCATTGTAATCTATGAATATATTTTATTTTGTAACATTTTAACGGTGCGTATTTTGAGCAAATAAAGACAGTCAAATAAATGCCTAAATTAGGAATGTCATTAGATTGGCTTACACAAACAAAACAACGAGGTGAGAGATCACATCACATCGCAGAAGGTACGTACAATTAAAAGACAAAAAACACATATGACACAAGTGTACACCAAACACATTAGTGGTGCAGTACAACTGCAAAATGACACTTGGACTCCACTGCTATAGGTGGGGACGTTTTCTGTGATACGTTTCTCCTCCCAGTGTCAAGTCATTTCACGGAGTGACAGACGGTCCATATTTTGACACGGAAACCGTCACAAACTCTCTAGAATAGGTCCATGTGTAAACGTCCCCACACAGAGCCCTAATCGACCTCGACTGACGGTCCGTATATGTACAGATTTCCACACTGAGTCCATATTGATCGACCGCCAGCTCACAACTCACAGCTCACAGTATGATATTCCACAGTCCACAGTTCACACCGCTGCGACTGGACCTGTGAGCGCCTCGTCCACACGGAGTCCACTCCGCGGCGGTGCACCTTCCACATCGGAGTCCACATCGGCGTCCACCTCGGAGTCCACATCGGCGTCCACGATCTTCGGCCCCAGCCTCGCATCAGCACCAGCCGCGCTCTCTCAAATCAGCGCATCCGGGCTCCTGAAGTCAGAAAACGGCACCAAATATTGTGAGGAGTCGCCAATCGTTCGCATTGTGTCACCACACGCACCTGTAGGTCACTATGTGTCGTCACTATGCGTCAGTTTGCGTCATTGTCAAACGCCATCTGCGCCTATCACGGTCGAGGCAGCAAATATTCCTCAGAACTCAACACGTTCCAAATATGGACCAAATCGCTTATCATGATATTCGCTGATTTAAGTTGTCGATTAGGGAGTCGTACTTAACCTCGAATGACCTTAGTGATATAGGGCTCTCTCCTAGCAGTGTCACCGATTCAGCTTCCTCTAAGTTCTTTTTTTTTCTGCGACACCAGTCTGTCGCGAGTTGGCCATGAGTTTGCCAAGAGTTAGTAAGGGCAACTTGGCGTCGTTTGTCCAGAGTTGGCAAAGGTCACAGCCCTGCAGCCTGGTGTTTGCTGCAGAATGCATGCCGCTGTTCGCCTATCCGTCGTCAAGTTGTAGTTTTCCCGTAAATCGCGTCTCGTCTTCCTCGCCCATCAACCGCGGTGGACCGAGTCACCCCGCCGCCTAGCGGTGACCTATCGAACTACAACTACCGGGCCTGTCACTCCCCCCGGAATACCGCGACAGTGCTCCCATCTGGTGTGCGTTTGACGGGGCGACGCCGGCGCCATCTACCGCCGACCCCGGTCACTGCACGCCGCACTGGTCGTCCGTCATCTCGGCCGGCTTGGCTTTCTTGCGCGAGGCCCTCCGAATGAGGCTCTTGCTGCGCGCCTTCTGGAAGGAGGCCGGATCGGTCTGCAAACGATAGAACACAAGAAAGGTCATTTTCACATTCATGCATTCCTTAGCAACGCAGGAAGCGAAGCGACTGAGAAAGATTGTACACTTCTTGCAAAGGCATACCGCATACATACTATTTTTAGCACTCACACCACCGAATGTTGACCTTAAGTGGCTCTCTTAGTCGCCGTTTATGTAATGTACGCTTTAAGCCCGGCACAGCCGTTCGGAAAGGTCGGCCATAATGCTATTCCGCCGACGGTGGCCGATGCCCAGGGGCTCCGACAGCACACTTTTAGACCGATGACGTCACTCGTCAGAGTTACGTCATCAACGTGACACAATATGAACTACGACATGATCAATGTTACACATTACCCATGTGCCCCATTACTAGAAACATTCACATTCAGCAACTACAATGTCTACCGTACGACGTATGTGCAATAAAAAAACGATGCACTTTTGTACATTTCGGTCTGCTCAGTGCTCCCTGGAGCTGGGAATGGAATCCATCTTTATTTCAGTCGAGATCCCTTTCCATGCTCCGTCAGAACACATGGTGTTGACGTCAGCAGGACTGGCGTGGCGCCGGAGGGCTGACGGTCCCCCTGCGGTACTGAGACCATGATGGACGGTCTCGCGGCGACCCTATCTGTGACATACACCGGCCGAAACGAGCGGCGCTTTTTATTATCCTGAAATGCTCCTCCTCTGTTTGATATTCATTGGAAGAAGCCCACATATACCCGGCACATGCCTATGGAGGCGTCGTGTTTATTTTACACCTAAAATAGTCATGCATGGGGCGTATGTCAATAGTCGCATGACGCATGTGATTGACGTCTGTTTGTCGTTTTATCATTGGGTCTTTTGTTCTGATCGGGTTCAATTTAAACCTGCACGCCATCGGCAGCCGGTAGGTATTGTTGTTTTTCGTGGTCGGCCCGCCCGACTCTATTTCGGCTGTCAATGATGTTCGCTCGCGACAAGGCTATACCAGTTCGCAGCGTATCGACCTCGGGTCACCGGCAGTCGAACTATGGGCCATCAATTCCGCAGCACGCCACGCCGGGCCCCTTCACAGGTTCGACCGCTCAGCCACAATCCCATCGATTCGCCTTAAAGGGACCCTCCCACCTTCAAAAAAGTTTATGAATTGGCATGAAAGTGATGTCACTCGGTTCAGAAAGAGCGAAAACGAATATCTACCAAATTTCACCGAAAAATATTCACCGGTTTTCAAGATATTAGACTTTTACTTTTGTTTACTTTTTTGGGATCTCCGCTGTTTCTAGCGACTTTATTTTAGAAGTGCGGCGTTTGCGGCAGATGTTGCGCGCAAATAGCATATACCACCGCGTGCTACAAAACGTTTTAGTCAAACATTAAAAAATCGTTAGATATCTGCGCTGACGTCACACATTCAGAGGGGTATTCCTAAGCATTAGCCCCTCTGAATCAAAATGCTGCAATTTTGAAATTCAATATTTCCGATTTAAGGCATTTCTCGATGTTGTGAGTGCCGAAACCGGTAATTGTGAGCCAGGGACCCCATTTTGGCTATCTCAACTCAAATCTAATGTTAAGGTGTGAGGGTCCCTTTAAGCGCCGACACAGTAGTGGCTCGGTTTGCTGTCCCGACTATCAGACCAGTTGCCGTATAGGCGCAGGATCACTGGCGGCGCAGAATAACCAGAGTTTGGCCGTAAATTCCGTGTATGAATGGCCGCACACGTGGTGTGGGCTTTGCTCGATGGCGAACCGTATCCGCGTAGGCTTTATATAGGGACATAAATAGTCGACGACTTGCCTTTTGCTAACAATGCTAAGCCAACATACGAGCATTGCCGAGCGTTAGTAGGGAAACGCAGCCAATGTCCATAACTATCCAATCAGCGAAATCATACAGGGCAACATAAAAGAAACTAAAAATAGGCCCATCAGAAACGGTCCAGAACATGTTCTGCCTACACACACAGAACACTTATGGTTTTATGTCTTTTATGGCTAGTGAGAAAATAAAATATATAAAGTAGTTTAATAGTGACCTAAAGTGAAGAGACCCGACGCAATCAACTAAACTAAAACACGGCGATATCGCAAGCGTTTTATGTAAATGTACCGATGTAATAACTTCGGCATCACTGCTACAAAAGTATCTGCTATGCAAGTTTCTACTTCCTGTAGCACCAGCCGGCAGCTGCCGCGGCGCCCGCTACCAAACTCTGCGGCTCTCGGAGGTCGGTGGGTCGGACGGGTCAGCCCGCGGAGCTCCCGGGGGCTGGTCCCAGAGACCGGAGACGGAGACGGGAGGACGCCGGGTGGGCGGGACCGGCTGACCGAGGCTCACTGAGCCGGCTGACACTGAGCCAGTGGGGGCTCATTGAGCCACACTGGCGGCTCGGTGAGCTGGCTGTCCATCAGTTTACGGAGCGGCCAGCCGGCGGGACACTAGGCCGCCGAGTTAATGAGTTTGTGAGTGGTGAGGCACAGAGCTGGGCGCCCATTGTCAGAGTCGGAGCTGCAGCTGCTGTGTTATTTGATTTGTTATTGTGTGGTGTTATTTGATCTGACAGCTGGGGTGCGTCTTGCAGTGGTTAGGTCCTTGACAAGGAAAGTCTCATGCAAGCTATTGGAAGAGGAAACAAGTGGCAGCCGCTAGGAATATTTTTATTAAAAAGATGACCTTTGGTCTAATCCTTCAAGCTTAGTTAGATATGAGTCCGATTTTACAAGATGCTATTGCAATGGCGAACATTGTCCCACAACAATGCATTTCAGAAAAAGCGGTAAGGCCTTAATCCATGTCATATAGGTATCTAAGATCAAAAACGTTTTAAAATATTATTTAAACATCGCGTGTCTAATTCTACGTCCCTGGATCTGAGGACTGACCAAAAACAGAGCCCTCTACCGCACGGGCTGAGTTTCGTCCCCGACCACTGGGAAAACAAAGCTCTTCATTTCAAAGACCTCCTTTGAACCGTTTTAGTGTGTTTAATAGCGTTAGAGCGAGCCGAATTACTCAACGTACAAACACCCAAAAGTCTCTTTTATGTGTAATGAAGATAGGAAAGGAGAGAGCAAGTTCACTTAGCGTATATACGAGAAACTGCGAGCAACCGTTTTGACGAGGCTTTGCGTTCCACGGACTAGGGAATCTGCTCATCCCATGCCCTGCTCCGTTCTGCAGCTGTTTCTCAGCCCGACCGTTCGACGCATCCCACAGACCTCGTCTTAGACCCACCAGATCCCCTCTCCGATCCCTCACCCATCAGCCGGCCCACCCACTAAACCCCCAGATCCTCCCCTCGAGTGACCTCCCCTGCGAGTGCGGACCCTCCCACCCCGATACACCCCTATAACCATCCCCCGTCTGTGAGCTCACCTCTGCGGCGGGCGCCTTTCCGTCCGGCGCGGGGCTGGCGGCGCGTCGCCGGGACAGCCGCAGTGACAGCTGCCGCCGGACGGCCGTGCTCGGCCCCGGCACGGTCGGGATGTTACCGAGCACCAGGAACGAGCGGAACACCTCTGTGACGTTGGTGTTCCGCAGCGCCGAGCACTCCAGGAAGCGGCCCCTGCAGCGGACCGAGGCGGCCGGTCAGACTGGCGGACGGTCAGACTGGTGGGCAGACAGACAGACTGGCAGACTGGCAGACAGACAGACAGACAGACAGACAGACAGACGGTCAGACTGGCGGTCAGACTGGGACACTCAGACTGACTGGCGGGCAGACTGAGACAGACGGACAGACAGACAGACAGACAGACTGGCGGACAGACAGACGGACAGACTGGCGGGCGTGACGTCACGAGGAGCCTGCAGACTGAGCTGGCGCACTAAAGAATCCACCAATTTAGTGACGAGCCCGGGGTCATTTGTTGAAACAGTTTTGAAATCCTTTGTTTGTTTGTTTGAAGAAATAAGAGATGACTAAAAATCGATGTACAACTGCAATTTTGAGATAAAGAATAACGCAATGCACGTTGAAGCCCTTGGAAACAGTCACACGGATTGGAGTAATGGGATGGATGTCGTACCATTTGCGATAGAGCCACGATGCAGTTTCCCTGAAGGCCGTATCTTCACTTGTCAGAGCCCAGAGGCCCCAAAATATTCCAATTGACGTCTAAAGTTTAGCAACAATGACAATCGCGTGTGTTTAGCGTGTTCCTTGTCTGTTCCATTAGATAAAATTACCTAGTTTTAGGACGATGCAAAAGCATGACTAACTTGCTTAGCAACACACTAATCACATTTATGCGAGCTTGCTAGAAACAATGCATAGAGCGTCGCATTCGCACAAAGTATCATGTGAGAGGGAGAGAGGAGAGGAGAGGAGAGGAGAGAGAGAAAGAGAGAGAGAGAGAGAGAGAGAGAGAGAGAGAGAGAGAGAGAGAGAGAGAGAGAGAGAGAAGGCGAGAGGGAGAGAGAGAGAGAGAGAGAGGGGGAGAGAGAGAGAGAGAGAGAGAGAGAGAGAGAGAGAGAGAGAGAGAGAGAGAGAGAGAGAGAGAGAGAGAGAGAGAGAGAGAGAGAGAGAGAGAGAGAGAGAGAGAGAGAGAGAGAGAGGCGCCAATTGGACATTGTGCAACCTATAAAACGAGCCATAGTCGAAACGGTAAGCAGGTCAGAGCGGCGGAACTAAACTTTGAGTGACCTGCATTCACTGTAGCGCCAATAAAACGTCAATTCAATTGCAAGAGGTGGCAAACAGCTTTTGAACTTGTCAGCCAACTTGGCGCTTGTCGTGTTTTGTGTTTTCCAAGCGCTGTGTTTTACCCGGCATAACAAGCCACTGGCGCCTGCCAAGTTTGCAGAGTGTTTGCTATTCTGTCGATTGTTCCTGTTGCGTTCAACAAAACACTTATTTGTCACGGTTTAATTGGCGAGTTCTGCAGAGCTTTCTGCCGCCATTAGCCCTGATCAATGCTGGAGAGTTGGCCAAGGACAGACCATTCGGTAATCGAATGGGCGATTAGTTGAGTTAGACAAGGGAGTAGTCGGATCCGTGCTTGATTTTGAACCGCGAGTGGCGAAAGCATATCTAATGCAAGGAAATGATACGTTTACAACAGACTAGAAGATTACAAGATTAATTTATTGAAATGCTGCTGTATTAAAAACATTTCCAGCGAAGTTACTGGAACGTCGAAGTCTGTTGTTAGAGTTTAACAGTTATTACGATATCATAAAATCATTCTGAGAACAGGTTTGCCGAGCGAGCCTAACGAACCACGTCAATGGTTCGTCGAATCCCGTGTTGACCGGGCGAGACAACACCGGTCCTTCGGCGAACACTGGCCCCCTATCTCGAATGGCCGTCTCGTTACGATGGGTGCTAATCGTTTTACGATATACCGGTCACCGGCTCGATACGATAACGGACGAGCCGCGGGGTTAAATCACCTCCACTCGGTCTGAGGAGTGGGCGCCTCAGAGGGCCATGCTCCAGGGCTGATGCTGCTGTCTCGAGGTTCGATAGTATCCTGTCTCGTGCGATACGGCAGGTAACACCTCCACAGACGGCCGCTCAGCAGCGATCGGGGCGACTCTGCAGGCGCGGATTTCCGATCACTGCGCCGTTATCGTCTACACTCTACAGTCCGCCGCCCTCGGCCGCTCCGGCGGGCAGCCAAAGCAGCAGCAGTTGCTGAGCAACAGCGCACGTCGAGCGCCCTACAAAGCCATTTTTACGTCCATCGGTTAAATTGGACGGCTGACCTTTGCCATTTATAGAGTGATGGCGATTCACCTGGAGGGTCTTAGTAGTTAGAAGAACAAAAACTCGGAACCGGTCACTGACGTGAGGGGCGAGGATTAACCTTTGGTGCCTTTCAGCGAGCTGAAGGTCGCGCGGGAGTCGCAGCCTGTCATTACCCGCGACACACTGAACTAACAAGGCGGGTTCTCAGGAAACGAGCAAGACACGCACACGCTTTGGAACTGGCTGATCATTTCACGCACTATAACAGGACTTCCACCAACAAAAATAATAAACAAACGAATAAATTATTACATATGACCTATCACTAACAAAAACATAATGCACAAAATGCTAACTAGATATACAACTACAAAAAAGAAACAATGACAAGAAGTGTGCGGTGCTACAAAGTGGCAGAAGCAAGCACAAAATCTATAGGAAATGAGCACAAACTAAGCTAAATGAAAAGACACCCAGCTGACGACCCCCGGAGCCTCCGCTCGCTGTCCTCTGTCCCACCTTTCTGCGGACATTTTGGAGAAGAACCAGTTGGAGGCGGTGATGCTGTTCACCTGGCGCTCGTCGCCGGGTACGTCGCTCTTGTTGCCGGCCAGCAGGGTGGGCACCTCGCGGTAGTCGTCCCGCAGACGGCGGATCTCGCCGAAACAGTCGGCCGCCTGCAGCAGCGACGAGTGGCTGTCCACGCTAAACACCAGCAGAAACGCCTGCGCGTGCGCTATCGACACCCTGAGAGAGGAGAAATACAAACAGACGGTCAGGGCACACTATAGCGGACGGGTGCACTATCGACACCCTGAGGGGCGAGTAGTAGTACAAACAGACGGTCAGAGCGTAAATACTATGGGCAGGTGTAGGACGTAGGTGGGGTATGTGCGAGCAACAAATCAGCGGCTCAGACCAACACAAATCGGCATGCAGCTTGAAAGAGGTTCACTTTCTGAGCAAGGCTTCGACAAGTCAAATGTCAAAGGAGAAGAATTAAACGTCTCCGGAAGTGTGTTACCTGATGATAATATCAAATAAGAGACCCAATAATAACTGTTTTTATATCCATTGGGGAAACGTGGCTCAAAATGCATCCGGGATAAAACAACAACATTCTGCTTCGTTGTAAACAGAGCTACCTCACCAATATTGGCCACGATCAGTACTGGTTAGATGGCTTTAACGATGCTTGTGTATGCCATTAATCAAAAGGCCACTGCGCCGTTACGGGCCGATTCCATTAACCATAGCGGCTTCCAGCCTATTCTCGGGTGGCACCCCATTAAGCTGCCGTTAGCATGCCACGAATGACCCCACGAACTCTCTTGTCTGTAAATACCCGCGGAGTCAGGCTGCTCTAACTTTTAAACCCGTCTGGAGGGGCCGCTATCCGGTCCCAGACACAGCACGGTAGTAGCACACTGGTCCGGGACAATCACTGGCAGATATGTGTGCTGTTTCACAGGACTTCCCTGCGCCTTCCCCATCTCCCACAGACAGTTCCTGGCTGTGTTCCGAGAGAAACTGCGGGGATGTCCCGACTCTGCTTCTCGGTATGAATTGAGGACCAATCGGCATATTCACGACCAAGTTTGAATTGGACTCTTCATCCAGTCTCAGCACTAAGCATAAGTCAAGTGCTGCACTCAGAGGCGAGTGCGCCGCGCGCGATCTTTGTCGAGCGGCAAACCCGGCGCTGATTAGTATGACCGGTGGCGAACTGAACGCGGTAAAAATGGTCAGCGACAAACTTGGCGTGGCTGGATCCGGCTAGGGGCATATCTGGCGCGAAGCGACCTATCCTGAGGCGAATCTCGCGCGAAGGGCGTTCACCGGCGGCGAATCTGGCGCGAACGGCGCTCACCGGCGGCGAATCTGGCGCGAACGGTTCTGACCGGGGGCGAGCTGGGCGTCGCTGAGCTCAGCCCTAATCGATAGGGGCGGCTGGCCGGCCGGGGAGCGTTATAGCCTTTATCTGGTGGGCAGGAGCGTCTGGTTTATGAGCCCACTCCGATGAGAGAAGTGTTCAATTTCGGGCCGGTTCGGATCATGGCGACTTACACGCTGGGAGGCCGCGGAGGGGGGACTGGGGAGGACGGCGGGGCTGGGGTGTAGCGGAGACCGGGACGGGGAGTTGGGGACAGACTGTCCCCTGGGTCCCTCCGTGGTGACAGGACGGATGTGTTTGTTGGAGCATTGGTAGTCGCTGGGGACGAACTATGGGACCTGTGCTGACGGACCGTTTCCTTGGCTATGATCCTGCAATGTCTCGGAGAGCAGTTACTAGTTGCCCAACTCTCAGTTGAGATTAAGTACGCTCCATTTCTGGCTGACCTTTTGAAAGGTTAAATATTGCTCCAACGTTTACCGTAAGCTTCCTTTATTCGGTTATGGCAGTAGCACAGCTCAATGGCCGGTCTTCATTAACAGCGCTAGCGAACGTCTATCGTGCGTCCAGGAAGCCATATTACAGCCTCAATGTCATTGGCTATGTCGGAAACAAATGGTTACCCTAAACGCCGAGCAATGAGCAGGCAAAATGTTAAACAGTGCTGGCTGGGACTCAAAAAATTGCGTGGGTAAGATCGAGACCAATCAATTTGCAACCACGACTCATTGGCATTTGCCCAACGTGCGTGGGGTAGAAACGATGGGAAAATCATTTTATAACCGCAGTAATCACAGAAGAAACCCGGAAGAAGATCAGGACGAGGGGTTTAGCCGGATGTATCTATTTCCCCGTGTCGGACGCGCAACAATCGGTCTGTGTCGGGCTGCTGGCTTTGGACCGGATAGTGTCATCGCAGTTAGATATGTGAGCAGAATAAATTGATAGAGATATAGTAGAGAGCAGGCTTCCATAAAAACCCACTGCGAAAGAAAACATTGCGAAGATGTTAAGACCAGCAGTAAGGTAAAGTAGAAAATTTGAAGCTTGTCGAGGCCCGATCTCTCGACTATACATAGGTACCTGCTCGTCACCGAATGATCGGCATCTTACTGGAATGTGAAAGCAAAAATGCTTACACGTAGAACCCTATTGTATTAACTTCAAAACAACTAACTACCTAATCAGCCGTCGAATATCACATGCATGCAAGGACGTACAAGGAGGTAAAGTTCACCCCACGGTCCTCTGCCGTTTTATCTGCGTAAAAGCGCCCTCTCGCTGAAATGGCAGGCTACCAGCACATACGGGTACGCCCATATTTGCAGTTCAAGTGTTTGTCAGCGCAGAGCTGCTCACATTACACAGCCCTCCCAGTTGCAGAAAGGCAGCACTCGGCTGTATTGTGTTCCCGAGGCACTGTGTCACGAAGGGGAGTTTATTTAATAATAACCAAATATAAAATAGATTAGTAGAGCTAGCTAAGAGCGTCGGCTGCTGCTGCTGGCTCAGAAAAGGCCCTCCCCGAGAGGCTAATGCACAGAGCTGTAAGGCTGCTACCGGATCTTCATGGCGATAATGAGCGCTATATTTACATGGAGCCACTAACACACAAAGCACTTCACCAGCCGTATAATTTTGTTTGAATTTTGAACTTCAGTGGGCTGCAAGACCTAACAGGATGCGGAGGTGCACTTTGGCACCTGGCATCCATCATTTGACGAAAACTAACGTGCATTTTTAACTCGGCACGCTACGAAAACTTCATGAAGCATTATAAAGCATCCTGCGAGCAGTGTTTTGTGCTAGATAGACGTTAATCCGGCGTTCTTGAGTCTCATGACTAGAAATTGGCAGTTTGTAAGTTGAGAATTCCAGAGCGATGGCAAATAAATGAACTAGATTAGACGCAAACTAGATTCACTGCGAGCGTTGTATGTTTTATCGCCAGGGATTAGAGAATCGTTTTTCTTATAATTTTGCGAGATCCAAGCGACGACACAATCGTTGCCATCTACCCAATCCACTGCTCAGACATACGCTGAACCCGCTGAACATTTTAGCTCGCTCAATAGTCCATCAAATAACTACTATCACACCAGAACCAAACAGAAAAAGCACTACAATAGCCACAGAGCTAATAAAGATGTGTCCTCAATAGCATGACATATCGCAACAGAATCAATACGGCAACACTCTCTTTCATAACTTCGTTGACTTTAATTATCCTGGATTATGTTAAACGATCCTTACGTACCTGCTGTCTAGTGGTAAAAAATATGAGTCGAATATACGACATCCTTTGATCAGAATCAGAATCAGTTTTATTTGCTGACTTCATCTGTCATTGGGGTAACGCCCGTTGGTGATAAAGGAATAAATGAAATGAAATGAAATAAAAAACGGCGAAAACATATACATTATACATGCTGTGTCAGCTGTCCAAAATGTTGACGTAACGGACAAGACACCAAAAGAGGTTTTATCCTTTTGCCCTATCCTCCTGACCTGTAGCTTGTACTGACCTAGCATAGATCGACCTTGTATCACTTATGTTGACCCCTGCCCTGTTCGGTCACCTGCATTGACCTGCCATAACCTCCAGTATTCCTGTAATGACGTGACCTGCAGTGACCTGAAACTGTAGCAATTATCCTGCCGGCTCCACTGCAGGAATTCTATTCCCCTGTCGTCTGCACCTACCCTTGACCAGCCCGGTCATCTCACTGACCCTGCCCTGACCCGCGCTGACCGGCCACTGACTGACCTCCTCATGGCCGGGAAGCTGTTGTCGCCACACGTATCCAGTACGTCCAGTTCGAGCCGCGTGCCGCCCAGCTGGAAGGTGCGCGAGTACTGCTCCTCCAGGGTGGGCCGGTAGCGCGTCTCGAACTCCCCGTACAGGAAGCGGCGGCAGATGGACGTTTTGCCGACGCGCGGCCCGCCCAGCACCAGCAGCCGCACGTGGTGGGCCGAGTCGGAGGTCATGGCCGCGCTCACCGGGCCGGCGTCACGCGGCCATCTGAGACGGCGACCTGTCCAGGGAGGAGGGGGGGGGGGGTCATATCACGGATACTGTTAGTGTCGTGTGGAATTAAAGGGAGCCGCGGTCACACCACCCGTAGTGTCATCTATAAGTGACCCGAGGAAATAAAGAACGAGTTGTTACGGTACTATCAGTGATATTGCCGTCCATCAATGTTTTGTGGCAATGAAAGGATCAGTAAGCACCATCGGGTGCAAGTAAATGCATTATTCGGGCCTAGGAATTGAAAATGCAAACACATATAGGAGCTCCTCCGTCGAACTAAGCTAAAATGGATTAGCCGGTTGGCTGTTTGGTCAGCCAAGTGCACTTACACATTGCAAGTTGTCTTGCTTCGTGATTGAATTACCCGTAGTGCTCATAAGAAGTTTTAAACTATTCCTTTCATACACCAAGAATTAATATAATTTACATATTAACCCGGCACCGCCTGGGCTATTTCCGTACCCACATCAGCCTGGGGGGGGGGGGGGGGGGTCGGATCCGACCCCCCCCTGTTATCTCGAGAACCAATGGTCGTATCGAGCCCCGCGAGGCGGCGTTCGAAAGGTCTCTACGAGACCTTCCCAAAGCACTCTTAAGATTTTAAGATTGAGGTCAACTTTCGAGTCAAGGTCAGGTCAAAGGTCAAATTCAGGGGTTTTGCATGATTAGGCTTACGGACAGCGGAATCGATAGCTGCTGCTCGAAACTCACCACAAATGACCTCAAAGACCTAGTGAAGGTACCATGTGCGTATAGGGGTCATACTAAGTACGGGTCAAGGTCAGGTCAGGTCACGAAAGGTCACGGTTTTCACTTTCTGCTACATGGTCGTGCGACACATGTTTTATGGCTTATTTTTCACGCCAAATCCGATGGTAATGGTTATATGTGACCCCAAGTCACTGTGCTGGTGATAAGTGAGCATTGAAAGCATAAAAAAATCGTTTATACCATACATAACTAAACGAGGGCTAAGAAAAAGTCAATTTTTCAACTTTTTATTTTTGACATAAAAATGCACTTTTCTAGACGAGCTTTGTCCCAGGAATCTAGTGGTGCCATTTGTTTTCACATGCGATGTTCAGAAGTGCCTCTAATTCGCGAAAATGCTTATGACGTCACCATGCCCTATGCATGTTGGAGCTATTTTTTACAATTTGGGGGTCAAAAATCAAGATAGAAAGTTGAAATTTGGGACATCTATTGTTCAAATAGAGCTCTATAACATATATTCCGGTTTTTTGGAAATTCTCAAAATTTTGGATTTTATTAGCTGTTTTCCAAAAAATATTGTTTTTTGAATTTTTATAGGTGAAAAACGCATTTTATGGAAAATCCGAGATAGCCATTTTAAAGAACTCGTTAAGCTGCGTCTTTTCATGTCCTTAATTTGCAATTTGCTTAAAACCTCGATTTTTGGCGATTTTTTAAACATTTACCATTTTTTGACTGAAAACGCCATGTAGTTACATCACTAAAATCGATATAACTCAAAAATTTTTGAATTTTTTTTCTTAAAAATTGCACAGGAGACGTCAAATTGATGGGGGAGAAGGTATGCGAAGTTTCAAGTTGATAGCGCAAGCGGTTCATGAGTTATTTAAGTAAAACGGAGGGGGGGTCGGATCCGACCCCCCCCAGGCGGTCGCGGGTTAAAAGACAAATTAAAAGAAGATAATATTGTCCGGCGGGTGAAGTTACCGTTAATTTGCGACAGGGCACTGGGAAGGCCCGAGTGGCATTAGTAGAGACGCGCGCAGTGAGGTCATCAAACTAATTTCTCTCTCGGCAAGAATCATTAATTATCCTGTCATGATAGCAGGAACTAATTTGAACTCCACCGGACTCGAGCAATTCTGAGGCGGCTGTGATTTTCTAGAGGAAGACCCAGATATCTTGATATCATGGCCATGCCACTGTAAAGCTTCTTGATTAGTAAATGAGCTTGTTTAGCACCGAGAGCCCATGAGCTGCCGTGA